>NC_133706.1:11666637-11789137 GCF_048934315.1 Petromyzon marinus
TAGAGTGTTTGGCTGCTATACATTTCCACACTATAAGCCACTCCGTTGAGCTATCATTTGTGACCAGGTTGCTTCTGAAAAAGAGCTATGCAGCTCCGTAGGTCTTACCTGGTAAAATAAATAAAAGTTTAGAGTATCTTGAGGAGTTCGCTTGTTTGACGAGTGCATCTTCGGTTCTGCTTTATGTAACGTAGGAGGAGGGGGGTGGGCTGTCGGCGGGTTTGGGCAGGACGCCTCGCCAGGCGCAATGATGTGTCCGACGCACGGGACTGGTGACGGAACGACGGCAACAAAAAGAGGGATCGCAGGCCCCCGGAACGAGGGGCTCATCCACCGCGGAGACGGAACGGGCGCAGACGTCGGGGCGAAACTGACTGCGGTGTCGCAGGACCGAGACTGACGGCGGACGTATGGTGGGGGGTGGGGACGGAGGCCTTCACCCAACAGTGGATAGACCATGGCTGACGATGACGACGATGAGGATAACACCTCTAATTATGCACAATTCGATTTTTTTTTATGACAATAGACCAGGGGGGGCTGCCTTAAGTCACTGCAGTAACAGTGACTTAATTTATGGCAGCGCAAACGCAAATTTTAAAACTCTCCAGGTAAATTTCGATTTAAAGCTTTCGTGACTGCAAGGATTCATCTTCTTGGTTCTTTCGGTAAAGCCACGTAGAATGGGAATAAAATAATAAGAAGGCCACTTGTGTTGTGGCCGAAACGTCGTGGGAATTTTATTGTCTTATTTTTTAGACAATAAAATTCCCACGTCGTTTCGGCCACAACACAAGTGGCCTTCTTATTATTTTATTCCCATTCTACGTGACTTTACCGAAAGAACCAAGAAGATAAACTCTCCAGGTAGTAGTGCGGCGACTGTGGTCATCCAGAACGGAGCCGTACAACGTGTAACAACGCAATGCCACGATCCACAAATACGAAGGAGACATCACGGCGATGATACACTACTCCGCCGCTCCTGACGTGATTATCTTCTGGCTTGACCACCCGCATGTGAAATTGTAGTCGTCGCTCTGCAGCTACATCAGCAGCTGCACCACAACAAGAAGACTGCAGCGGCAGCTGCTGCTGCCCAACATTTCTCCACTCGCAGCACCGCAGCACCGCGTAGGGGACAGCGGCGGCTCCCGGTGTTTACCGGAAGCACCGCGCAAGTCTCCGAGCGCGCTCGTGACACCGGACGAATATAAAAAAATCGCCGTTGATGTTGTGCATAACAACGCAGGCCGTTTACAGGACCCAATGACCTATCCGCGTAAAATTACACCGATATTCAGAGCTCTGCTCGGACATTCACACTTAACCTGGCCCTATTTATACATGTTTTCCTTTTAACGCAAGTGGTTATTGATGAATGGCGATGGCTTTTTTTTTTTACGAGCGCCGGTCCTATCGTGCAAAGCTAGTTCGAGCTATTTTTCATTTTACCAGCTAAGCCCCACTGAGTTATATAGCTATTTTTCGGCAGCCAACTAAACGCTCCTGCCACGTTTATGCCGAGCCGCCCATACTGGACAACTGTGAAAAAGATCTTTGTAGCTCATCGGATTTCTCCTGCAGCCTCAATAAACATTCTGATTAACGAAGGGGACGACGAAGAGGATACAAATGCCAAGGCGAAAGCGCAGCCCTGCAAACGCTCGCTCACGCCTCTGCTGGCGGAAGGGCCTCCGCTCGAGGGAGCTCTAGAGAGTCGCTCTGGACAGCCCAGATGTCTCGGAAGAGGTGGGAGGAGCTCACACTTTACCTCACCAAACGTTACCAGCCAATCAACTGGCCAACACGTGACATTTTATTTTTTTCAAACGTACAAATGAGACGGTAAAAAATTAAGGAGTAACTATTGTTGGGACTCCAGTGGCCACCTTGACTTGTGACGACTGAACATCTGTGGGAGAGAATCTATGAATGCCTGACCACAGCCGCCATTCTCCACTAAGTGGCGGTGACGTCACCACGGCGCCCGTGCCAGGCCAAGTGCATTTTGAGGCCACGTGAAGTGTCGAAGGCTCGCTGACAGGTCACGGACGGACCCACGTACCGTGGATTGACTGACCGAGATGACTGGCAGATGCACCACCTGTGCCCTGAAGCGCGCGCACACACACACACACTGGCATAGACAACACGCGGCTGATGCGATCAGTATCTCTGCATTGGGGAGACGTCGCGACCCCGGTGATGGAGAGAAGTAAGCCGATGATGGCATCCGCCCGACGGAGCGGGCATACCGAGCGCCGCGTCTCCCACGGCCGGCGGGTGACGCGTTTCGCACGATAGGGGCGGCCGCCGCAATGAGGGCGACCGTGGAGGAGGAGGCATGAGCGCCCTGTGCACCGCGGCGCAGGCGACCCGAGCGTGTTTGTGTAACGCTCGTTTTGTGTAACGCCAACAGCCCCCATGCAGCCGCGGAGGCGGCCTCGCCGCCGCCAGCAGCCAGCTGCTCCGCCGAGGCTCTGTGTTTGCTCAGGGTCGCGATGACAGCTTCGTCAAGAGGATTAAGTGTTTTACTTTGACGTGAAATTAACAAACGATCGCGCTTGGCGCGCCCGCCTTGAGAGCACCAGCGACTGCATGGCCTTGGCATCCCCCCACCCCCCCACCCCCCCCCCCGTTGTTGGCACGAGCACGGGTTCCACAAAACAGGAATTAGGGCCGCACCTGGGCATGTTTTAGGTGCGACGGAATGTTTATTCGCTACAGTAGTTCTCAACGCAATCTCGCCTCATCTAACTCAAAACACACCTTCCACTTTAAGCTAACCCGCGGCGTCCTTGTATATGAAGCAGCGAATCCTCCGTGTGCCAAAAGCAGCCGCCTCCACGTCCCTCACCGCAGGAGAACATCCGCGCCCAAGTGCGCGGCCCTCCGTGGCGAGCAGCGGTGGCCGGCGGCGGCGAGGACCGGCACTGCGGGGCGGCCATTGGAGCCGCTAGGCCAGGGGTCGGCAACCTGCGGCTCCGGAGCCGCATGCGGTGGCTCTCTGGCTGCCCCCCTTGAGGGCAGCTGTCTCTGGCTGCCCCCCTTGAGGGGGTAGCCATCTTAAAAAAAAACGTTAATCTTAAAAGTTATTTTAATTTAACATCATTTATCAAATATGGCAGGGAATGGGTCACTATGGAATATCTGGTGAGAACAAAATGTACAGTTAAACGGTATTGTTAAAAAAAAAAACTCAGGAGGAAATACATTAAACACCTAGTTTATTCCATCACCTATTTTGTTTATTTAAATCAGAATTTGTTTGTCATCCGCTGTATACCCGCTGCTGTATTTGCGTACGAGTGGCATGTGATGCGGCTCTCGAACTATCATGGTGCCAGAACGTTGTGCCCGGGAGCTATGAAGAGGGCGGCAAGGCCCCACCGTGCACACCCAGGCAAGCCGAATTAAGGGTTTCCTCGGCCCACACCAAAGACAGCCGGCGTGGCGTCAGTTCAACACAGCCCGAGCCTTGCTGATGCTCCTCACGATTCGTCTCGCCATTTTGAAACCTCGAAAAAGTGGAAAACGGCTTCACGCCAATCTACCGACGGGGCCCGTCCTCCCCCCAGCCATCGGTGTTTGCCGAATGCCGGACCGCAAATATTCCCCCCCCCCCCGCCCGTGAGTCTACGTGGGCTGCCCTTGCAAACGGCCGGTGGAACGAATTCTCAAGCGAAGAACTCACCACGCGGAGGGAGGACGGTTTAATTTCACGAGACTTTCCATCGGCGGCGGCGGCGGCGGCGGCATTCCCGGTGAGGTGAAGCGAGGGAAGCTGCCCCCAACACCCCCCCGCTCACCGCCCCCATGCCATACGCCGCTCCCCCACCGGAGAGTTTGGGCGCCGTGTTTAATGTCCGCAGAAAGGCTGCACGCTCAAACCCCGGCGTTATGAATGCTCCCACATACGGCCCCGCAAATTGGAATTCTCCGGGGCAATTGTCCTTCCAGAGCGTTTACCGTCAACGCCGGCGTCACGGGCAAGGAGGCGGCGCACAATCGGCACGCGCGCAAAGAGTCGCTTCAAAGCGCCGAGCGCACGACGCCCCCCGGAGCGGGAAGGGGGGGGGGAGATGGAAAATCCTGGGCCCTCTTTGTAAACAAGGCCTGCACTGCGGAGGCGGTGGCTTAGCAGCGGGGCCACACTGTGAAGACGTTCAATGGCACAGGGCGCCCTTGTGGAACGCCCCCCCCCCTCCCCCCCAGTCTGCAACCTAATAGCCCTCCCTGTACAAACACACTCAATAAATAAATCCGCCGCTGACCAAACAGCAGTGCACGATTTACTATCCGTGTGAACGACTTGCGCCGGGGTAGGCAAATGCAGTGTGAAACCGCGGCGGTGGTGGTATGGGGGGGGGGTCGCACAAACCGATCACGATGGAGGCAGCAGACGCAATTTTCGAGCAATAAATTCCGACCGCGCGCGGCTGCTTTTAGCCCTTTGAACGACTCGAGCAGTGAGCCGTCCATTCATTTTTGCCCTCGTCTTGGCGAGCCGCAGCTTCAACGGGGGCGGCACTGCAGCCGAAGCTAGCCACCACTTCCCCCCCTCCCCTCCCAAACGACACCGAGTTGCTTCTCCAGCGCCCCGACCGGCACAGTCCCAACCCGGCCCCCTCGGCAGGCGCTGGGAGCGCGCGTTCAGCGGGGGACGTCGCGAGAGCGGCCGCCCCTCGCGCCGTTCGGCCCTCCGCGCCACCGTCTCCAAGCCACACCTCCCCCCCCCCCCCCCCCCCCCCCGGCTCAGCTCCCATCCCCCAGAGCGGCGGGGTAGAGTTTCTTCACCAGAAACCCATAAAGGCTCCGTTCCAGCAAATTACAGACAAAGCCAGGCAGCACAGTTCCTCAACAATGCAATTACAGCACGCGTTTGTTCAACAACCCCACCACCTTCCCCCTGCCCCCCCGATAGCACGCTTCCACCACCACTGGGAAGCGTGCCCGGGGTGGGGGGAAGGGGTCGCGTCTCGAAGCCGCGGGCCAAGCCCCCCCGGATCCCTGCAGCGGCCTGCTCTCAGAAACGGCCACGGGCCTGAAGGGGGCCGACGCGGAGGACGAGTGCGGCCTCGGCGAGGGCCTCGTCCAGATCGACTTCGTCGGAAACGCGCGGCGAGAATGTGAACCGGCCGGACAGATACGAGCTTGGGACAGCGAGAGCCAACCCAAACGTTCATTAAACTAAAACAAAAAACGATCTATTGTTTTAGCAGGTAAGGCCCACTGAGCTGTACAGCTCTTTTCTCAGACGCGACCTGGCTATCACAAATTATTGCTCAACGAAGTGGCTCATCACGTGGAAATGTATAGCAGCAACAGACTCTAAACGCGTGATTCCTACATGTGGAGGGAAAAACCGGAGGACCCGGAGAAAAATCCACGCGACCATGCGGAGAGAGACACGCAAACTCCAAATATACAGCAGCAGCAGGAGTCAGTGTCGGGATCGAACCCACGACTTCCTGTATACCAGGCGAGGCAGTTAACATCTCGTATATAATATATAAGATTGCTTCTCTCCGACCAGAGAGCGAAGTGAAGGAAAGTTGGTGCAGGGGACGGAGGGGGGTGATGGGAGGCTGAGCCGACGGGGGGCTCACTTTGGAGCGGGATCCGAGCCGCCACGGCTCGGGAACGCCCGTGGGAACGCGGCACGAATTTTTTTTTTTTAAACACAGTTTTTTTTTAAAGATTGCTTCCTGACCCCCACTGCCTGGCTGCAGAGGGCACAGAGAGGGGGCGGCAGGGAGAACGGCGTGGGAGGAGCCGAGCCCGCGGCGCCTCGTGGCTCACGGAGCGCAAGAGAGGGGGGGGGGGGTAGAGCCTGGGCCCCGGTGCCATTCGGGGGCTGTTCCCGGGCCCCGGGCGCGCGGTGGGGAGCGCCACGCGCGTGGCCGCTGCCCGAATGGCAGCGGCGCGTCGGCCCGTTTACGCGCGCGGCGAGCGCGCGTCCGCGGCGGAGCGACGTCCGTGGCGGAGCGACGTCCGTGGCGGAGCGACGTCCGTGGCGGAGCGACGTCCGTGCAACGTTGGGCTCCACGTCGCGACGCGCCTGAGCGTCGTCGAGAAGGCGTCGACGCAACTTCGTGCCGCGCGCACGACTTGATTTGCAAGCTGCTGAACCTCTGACATTCAGCGGCGCTGCACGACCACCACCTCTCCCCCATCGCACAAGTGCCCCGGTTACATTAAATACCGCGATCCCTTTCATTACTGTGCGAACCAAGGCCTGACAGCGGTTACTTTCGATTACTCATTAGCCTCCGGGGCGAGATGACGCCGTCCGTGAAAATCAACAACGGGAGTTTATTGTACATCGAGCAACGCCGTCCACCAAGGCTGCGTGTGCCGTGCTTTGAAACCAAAGCCCCTTGCAAGTTGACTCTCTCCTCGACACCCCGAGTCCGGGATCCCAGAGACGGCGCCGTGCGGTGGTGCCACGTGCCGTGACCGCTACGGTTTGTGCCGTCTTTTGAAATGGGGTCCTCGCTTTGCTTGGCCTTCCGAGTTTCAACGGCCTCTGCTGCCAGGAGAAACAAACCAGAAATTTGTTTGGCCCCCAAACTCGATCTGAAAACTTTTTTCTCTCTCTCTCTCCAAAACTCGCGCCCGAGACTGAAGCAGTGACCGTGGCAAGGGGAGAAACACGAGGAATGCAGACAGCGAGCCAGCGCAGGCTGTGGCGCATGACGGCTGAGGATAATAGGGTTTTCTCTCCGAAATTAACTCGGAACTCAAACAATGTTTTGTCCAGACATCGTTGGGTCTCATTTTTATTCAATTATCGCGTGCCAATCAACCTCCCTAAATAAACTTTGGCGCGGGTGAGAATGCCGAGCCCTTGTGTGCCGCCGACACCCGGGGGTTTTGAACGGCGTTCACCACGCGTGGGGTGTAAACACCTCGTCGGGGGCTCCTCCACGCGTGGCCAAGGACACAGCCGAGGGTTCCCGCAGGCCACGGCGGCTGTGCCCCACGGGTTCACCGATTGCCCCGTGAGCTGCCCGCACGTTCAACGGAGTCGACGCGCAGCGTCGCGCATTCGTGAACTTTGAGCTCGTACACGAGACGTACGCACAGAGCTGGTTTATCTTTCACGCAGCACGCACACTTTCTCCCCCCTGAGCCAACAAACGGCACGCCCCGACGTGCCCCCCCCCGCTCCTCTCTCTGCGCTCACACAGCACACGCACCCTGCAGCCCGAGTGGCGAACGCCATACAGTGCGGCACTGTAACCACGTGTGTGGCCGCACGCTGCCAAAAGGGAACGGTCGCTCCCCCCCCCCAGACCCCGCTCGCCCCCCCCCGAGACCCCGCTCGCCCCCCCCAGACCCCGCTCGCCCCCCCCCCCCCAGACCCCGCTCGCCCCCCCCCCCCTAGAACCCGCTCGCTCCCCCCCCCCCGAGACCCCGCTCGCCCCCCCCCTAGACCCCGCTCGCCCCCCCCCCTAGACCCCGCTCGCTCCCCCCCCCCAGACCCCGCTCGCCCCCCCCCTAGACCCCGCTCGCTCCCCCCCCTAGACCCCGCTCGCTCTCCCCCCCCCGAGACCCCGCTCGCTCCCCCCCCCAGACCCCGCTCGCTCCCCCCCCCCCGAGACCCCGCTCGCCCCCCCCCTAGACCCCGCTCGCTCCCCCCCCTAGACCCCGCTCGCCCCCCCCCAGACCCCACTTGCCCCCCCCCGAGACCCCGCTCGCTCCCCGAGACCCCACTCGCCCCCCCCCGAGACCCCGCTTGCCCCCCCCTAGACCCCGCTCGCCCCCCCCCCCGAGACCCCGCTAGCTCCCCCCGAGACCCCGCTCGCCCCCCCCCAGACCCCGCTCGCTCCCCCCCCCCGAGACCCCGCTCGCCCCCCCCCTAGACCCCGCTCGCTCCCCCCCTAGACCCCGCTCGCCCCCCCCCAGACCCCATTTGCCCCCCCCCGAGACCCCGCTCGCTCCCCGAGACCCCACTCGCCCCCCCCCCGAGACCCCGCTTGCCCCCCCCTAGACCCCGCTCGCCCCCCCCCCCCCCGAGACCCCGCTAGCTCCCCACGAGACCCCGCTAGCTCCCCACGAGACCCCGCTCGCTCCCCCCCACTCCCCACCTCACTCTGCACCCTTCGCTTGCACGGCACGCACTTCACAGACACTCGCTGGAAATGTTAAAAGCTGAACAAGCGGTCAAAGTCTCTCTCCCTCTGTCTGAGACACCAGGCACGCTGGTGGGTCTCACGCAGCCCAGGCACGAGGAGGCAACAAAGACAAAGATCCCCCGTATGGCCTTAACAGACTGTTGGGGCAAGTGCTGTTAACGAGTGGCACCTATGAAGGCACGGCACACGAGGTGGTGGTGGGTTGCCAGCACCACGCCCGGCCGCCTTTGTCTCGCAAGCGACGATGTTTACACACCGCACCAAATGCTCATTTGAGGCTGAGTCGACCTAGCTGAGGCCCGCGACCGGCTCAGATAATCGTCACGTGTGCACTCACAGGCCGGTCTCTACCCAGGAGGCACCAGGAGGCACCAGCGGGCACGAGGCCGACAACAGCAGCAGCACGCAGCAGACTTTCATCACTTGCGGGGTTTGTTTAATCTCCGTGTCTTCAAGAAGCAGCCCTGTGCACTTTGTTTCCGAACGGCGCCCGTACCTCGAAAGCCGTTTCCCGCTGGACGTTTCTCCCACCGCCGAGAAACATTCCCAAGAAGAAAACAAACCGCAGCGGGAAGGGATATTGGGTGGTGAGTACGGCACCGAGAGTCGAACAGCCCCCCGTGACTGCCGGAGCTGAACAACGACGGGAATGACTGCGGCGGCGTTGCCCATAGAAAGCGAATGTTCGTGCTCAAGGCCAGCATGTGCCCATACGAAGAAGTTGTTTTGGGTTAGATCGCGTCAATATTTATGTGTCGTTAAACCCGCCGCCACCCGGCACATCCAAATCGCTAGGTCTGTCACGTAACACAAAACGTGCCAATTCGTTACTGGTAAGGCACACCGGGTGTGTTGGGAGAGTAAACCCACAACATTTACAATTCGAGTACAACGTTTCCGCCAGTAAATTACAGGCGACAGCCATAATTGCCATGTTTTGTGTTACGTCACAAACTTTAACAATTGGCCGTGTCAATTGGTAAAACCACCCCGCGTTAAACTGACAGCATGTATGTATGCATGAATTTGCGTGCGGAACTGCTTTCGCACCTTACGTAGCCAACCATGCTAATCTGAGGTGTGGGGGAAGGGAAAAAAATGACTTGATATGGATATCAATCAATGATATGGATATCAATTGATTGATATCGATGATCCATTCTTGCGCTCATAAAACTCATCACGTGCGCACGAAATGCCGTGTGGTTTTTTTTTTATCCACATCTGCCGTGAACAATGGGCTCGCGTCACGCCTACAGCCACTAGAGGTGCTACCATTCACCGCAACGTTCTCGATCGATCAATCAAACTTGGTTATTGAACATCGCGCTAAAAACTTGTCACGGAGAGCGCTTCGCACGTGAACATAACGTGACATCAATAAGATTTGAGATACACAAACAGAGGAAACGGTATACGCGGTTCAATAAATATATATAAGACATTCCAAAAATCATGAATCATGGGAATCAGGGTTCAACCGATCCACCCCGAAACACCAGAAGACGAGGATATTAAACTCGCGTTGCCTCCTAGCCCTGACAATGCGACAATACACACAAACAATGCGACATTACACACAAACAATGCGACATTACACACAAACAATGCGACATTACACACAAAGTCAGCCGTTGTGCGGCGGCGTCACGGTCCAAATTTCGCCAAATTAAAAAAAAGTGGCCGCAAATTACTCAATTGGGATCGCACACACAGCTGCATTCATCACCCCCGGCTCCACCGTGCCCCCCCCCCAAGCCCCCCCTTACTGGCAGACTCATGCCCGGTTGCGGGCCAGGTGTTCAGATCAGCTTGTGCCTAAAGGGGGCAGCTGCCACTGGGGGTGCCCTTTCAAATGTGTTGAGATGAGATGCAAAGTGGCTTATCGCGTGCAAAGCACCCAGAGGCGACGCTCACATACAACACACTACCGCGCGGTGCATAAACACACGGTACTGCACCGTATATACAAACATCAGACGGACAGATCGGTCACCGTTCAGGCAGGTGGGCAGTGCACGGTGCACAATGAAAGATCTGCGCGTCCAACGTCAGTGTGCACGCTCACCGCCAGCACAGAGCGCACCGCTCACCCACGACGTTGTTCCAACGTCGCGGGCTTCCAATTCGACCGCAACGGCGTCCATTCCGCGGGACGGAATGGAACCCGCGGCGCGTTCGCTTCGGCGCGTGCACGCACGGCGCATTTTGTACGCACAACGCATTTTGCACGCGCGCAATGTGTACGTGAGCAGAAACGCGATGTGAAACCAGGCCGCACGTGTAGGGAGGTGCAGCGGTAAAACGCGAAGGCGCCGCGTGAAGAGGGAGCGTTGAACGCGCGAAACTGGAACACAAAAAAAGTACGGCGGACACGCAAAGACTCCACGTTCAGCATCTATCCCTGGCAGTTTGGGGGAAGGGAGGGGGGGAGTTGTCACCTTGGAACAAACACAGTGGGTGGCAAACACGGCTCCGTAAAGGATCGCAATTGGTCACAACTGTAATGCGGGCACAGCTTCCAAAACATTCTTTCAAGATGTCACCGCTCCCGGTCATTGCTGACTCGAAGCGAAACCCAGGGGGGGGGGGGGGGGGCCCAATGCAACAACCAGAATCAGCCCCCTCCCCCCGAGCACCGTCCGAGGACGCCTTCCGCCACAATCACCCCGTCTCTCTACTTCACCCATCCTGTCTGTCGCCCGTGCGACACCCCGCTCGCACTGGCTGACCCGCCGCTAACAGAATCAAGGCAACTTCTTCCGTCTCCGGTCGTTTCGTATTTGTTGGAGGGAACCAACCACGGTTCCCGGGTGGGTTTCCACATGAGGGGAGGGAGGCTTTGTTGAGCAAAAACCGCCCACGGAATTATTAATAAAGCTGCGGTGCATTATCTGTGCTGGAGGAGGCATCTCCTGGAGTGACCCCCCCCCCGCCCCACCGTGTGCATTAGTTCGCGTTTGATTTACACGGCGAAAGTGGCGGTGGCTTACCCACACGCGCATTCCTCAGCGCCGCACTGTAGAACACTCCGCATGCCCGTTGCGGCTTTGCCAACCCTTCCCGCACACGTTTCACGCACACGTTTCACGCACACGTTTCACGCACACGCGCGAGAGGGCACGGGGGGGGGGGCTCTCGTTGCGCCGCATTTTCTCAAAACTCCAATTCGCTTGGCCGTGTCGGTTCAACGGGAACGGTTTTTTTGCTCCACGCCATTATCAATTCTATCAGTTGCGAATCTATACACGGGCTACGAAGAGCCGCTGCGCGTTTAAGTGTCTCGGGTTATCCGATCGCGACGCACGCACGCAAGCATGCGTCTATCTATTTTCCTACTGAATTGAGAAATGCAATAGCTGGGCACAAAGACACGGCCGGCTTTGGTGCGTTCACGTTTCCTCCTCCTCCTCTGAGTGCACGCACTCCAGGCTGTTCTCTCGAGCTGGCGCGCGTCTCCACAGCGAGGCTGCCTCTGGAATGCTCGCGGTCATAATCCACTTTCGCCGCCGCTGCTGCACTTCACCGGTCGCCCAGTTCTCGTTCTCACAGCCTGCCAGTAACCTAACGCTTGCCAAAAATGAACCCGGCGCGATACCTCGCTGATCTCGTCAAGGAGCGTGAAGCACCGCGCGACACTCCGGCGGTCGTCCTCGCAGCGGCAGCGACTTTTGGCTGCTGGCCATCGAACAGAGACGGTCACCGCGTCGCGCGCTTTCAGACGCGCTTCGACGGACGTCTGGAACGTTCTTCCTTTCCGATATTAGGAAGCCACTTGAGCTATGCACTTTTAAAATATCGAGACTGAAAAGTAATTTCTTTAGAGCTGCTTTTTGTGTTTAGTTTGTTGTCCTTCCCTGCACCTCCGATTTGCACGTTTGCCTACGTACGGCGCGAAAGAAGTTCAACATACGTAACCTGCAGACCCCCCCACCCACCCCCACGCTGGTTACCGATTAATGCACGACTCCGTAGCCAGGTCAGCTGTGTTCACAGGACACGGACTCCATCCCCGCAGCTCCTACGACGAGGGGTCACCCCCGAGCTACTGGGGCCAGACGGACTCAACGTGGGGGCCCCTCATGAGAGGCGAGGCCCCGACTCACACCGGCAGAAAGACGACGCTGGCGTACAGCAGGTTTTGGCTTATTCGGCTATTTATGCGTGGCCATGGCTATACGCCTTTTGGCGTCCTCTGGTCTAGCACCAATTGAGACGAGGCTCAAAACAATGCTGTCTCTCGTGTGGACCAATCAGTTTCAAGGACAATGCATATGTTATCAGAGTGTTTTTTTTTGCATTTTGACCACAAGTATTGTGGTTAATGCACACATGATTCCTCGTAAAGAGGTTTCAGTTTTGTTGGCAAAAACACAGCTGAAAAAGAGTCCCAAGACTCTTTTTCAGCTGTGTGCAATCCCAATTAATTTGCAGATACATTTTTACCAGCAACGAATATATTTTGCCAACGTCGGTTAAGATTTTACGTTCTATTTTTTTTTCTGTTGATATGGGAGGAAACCCCATGCAGAACCGGGGGAGATACAAACTCCACCCTGAAATGCACACGAGTCGGGAATCAAACCCAGGCCGCCCCCGTTTCTTGTTGCAAGCCTGCATGCCAACAGTGCTCACCTATTGTTTAGACACACTGAGCGCCCCAATGGTGGAGCATAGATTAACATGGCCATGCACTGGTGAGAGACAGGCAGACATCACCATTGGCAGGCTCCCAAACATTTTCCAAAACCGATTCACTCGGCACCTTTACGCAGAGGACTCCACACGAGGTCAACACGCAGGGTCACCGAGAAGCAAGGGGGGTGGGAGGGTGAACAGGCAATTTGCCGCAGTCCTCGCACACAAAAGAGGGCCACCCCCACAATGGCCTGGAGATGTTGGAATTAAGGGAGGATCCGTGTGGCACTCTGCCCCCCAAACCCCACCTCGAGCTGGGGGGAAAAAAGACAGGCACCAGAAAACCCCCCAAACGCATGCGACAGCCACTGGCTGTGTGCACGCAGCCTGGGACCACCGCAGTCTGGCCTTCACGAGCGTTCACTTCGCCCGAATAATACCACGGCAAGATTGCGAGGATGCGTTGTGAGAAGTAGGGGCGTGTTGTTCTTGAACCACACCCCCTCCTCATCACACCCCCTCCTCATCACACCCCCTCCTCATCACACCCCCTCCTCATCACACCCCCTCCTCATCACACCCCCTCCTCATCACACCCCCTCCTCATCACACCCCCTCCTCTCTACACCTCCGATTAGCACTGTCGGCGACGTACGGTGCGAAAGAAGTTCAACATCCTCTCTGCTATGTGCCTCCATCTCCACACCATCTGCCTCCCCACCCATCACACAATCTCACTGCTAACACATCCCAGTCCCCACGTCGCAATGAGCACTGGTAAGAGTTCAGTGTGTGTTAGACACGTTCAAACACACAAAGATACCCCGTATAGCCTCAACAGACTGTTGGGACAAGTGCTGTTATCGAGCACCTATGAAGGCCGGAACGGCACACGAGGGGGTGGGTGGCCAGCACCACGCCCGACTGCCTGTCTCCCCAGTGGCGATGTTGACACACCGCACCAGGTACTCATTTGAGGCCGAGTCGACCTAGGCGAGGCCCAGGAGCGGTTAAAATAGTCGTCGCCGATGTCGGCCGTGAGCGGGAATCGGACTCGGGATGCCAGGTTCGTAGCGCAGCGTAACGCTAACCACGGCGCCACCACTCCCCACGTTCTAACACACACGCATGTTCTAACACACACAAACACAGCCCTAACGCACACGCGGCACGGCACGGCAAACACTCTCTCTTCGAACGGCCGCTGATGAAGACGCAGAGCGACAACCGCGACTTCACATTCAGGTGGCCGAGCCCAGGGAAGGAACGAGCGCGTCAGGAGCAGCGCGAGCGCGATATCGCTGCGACGGTGTCTCTCCTTCTAGACACTGCAGCACAGAGAGACACTGCAGTACAGACAGAGAGACACCAACTCACTCACCCGTGTCTCTCACACACACACTCCACGACACCAACTCACTCACCCGTGTCTCTCACGCACACACTCCACGACACCAACTCACTCACTCGTGTCTCTCACACACACACTCCACGACACCAACTCACTCACTCGTGTCTCTCACACACACACTCCACGACATCAACTCACTCACTCGTGTCTCACACACACTCCACGACACCAACTCACTCACTCGTGTCTCTCACACACACACTCCACGACACCAACTCACTCACTCGTGTCTCTCACGCACACACTCCACGACACCAACTCACTCACTCGTGTCTCTCACGCACACACTCCACGACACCAACTCACTCACTCGCGTCTCTCACACACACACTCCACGACACCAACTCACTTGTGTCTCTCACGCACACACTCCACGACTCCAACTCACTCACTCGTGTCTCTCACGCACACTCCACGACACCAACTCACTCGTGTCTCTCACGCACACACTCCACGACACCAACTCACTCGTGTCTCTCACGCACACACTCCACGACACCAACTCACTCACTCGTGTCTCTCACACACACACTCCACGACACCAACTCACTTGTGTCTCTCATGCACACACTCCACGACACCAACTCACTCACTCGTGTCTCTCACGCACACACTCCACGACACCAACTCACTCACTCGCGTCTCTCACACACACACTCCACGACACCAACTCACTTGTGTCTCTCACGCACACACTCCACGACTCCAACTCACTCACTCGTGTCTCTCACGCACACTCCACGACACCAACTCACTCGTGTCTCTCACGCACACACTCCACGACACCAACTCACTCGTGTCTCTCACGCACACACTCCACGACACCAACTCACTCACTCGTGTCTCTCACACACACACTCCACGACACCAACTCACTTGTGTCTCTCATGCACACACTCCACGACACCAACTCACTCACTCGTGTCTCTCACGCACACACTCCACGACACCAACTCACTCACTCGTGTCTCTCACACACACACTCCACGACACCAACTCACTCACTCGTGTCTCTCACGCACACACTCCACGACACCAACTCACTCACTCGTGTCTCTCACGCACACACTCCACGACACCAACTCACTCACTCGTGTCTCTCACACACACACTCCACGACACCAACTCACTTGTGTCTCTCATGCACATACTCCACGACTCCAACTCACTCGTGTCTCTCACGCACACACACATTTGCTCATTCGCTGTGATGGTAAATTTAGCCGCGTCTATAAATACCGTATCATGTGTTATTGGAGCATCGTAAATACGGATTTTGAAATGCACGCCGGAGAGCTCGATTCGCAGAGACAGACCTGTACACAATGACGTGTGCACAGTGACGTGTGCACAATGACGTGTGCACAGTGACATGTATAGTGACGCGTACACAATGATGTGACGCGTACACAATGATGTGACGCGTACATAATGTGTACACAATGACGTGTACGCAGTGACGCGTACACAATGACGTGACGCGTACACAATGACGTGACGCGTACACAATGACGTGACGCGTACATAATGTGTACACAATGACGTGTGCGCAGTGACGTGTGCGCAGTGACGTGTGCGCAGTGACGTGTGTGCAGTGACGCGTACACAATGACGTGACGCGTACATAATGTGTACACAATGACGTGTGCGCAGTGACGTGTGCGCAGTGACGTGTGCGCAGTGACGTGTGCGCAGTGACGTGTGCGCAGTGACGTGTACACAATGACGTGACGCGTACATGTGTACACAATGACGTGCACACAATGACGTGACCACAATGGCGTGTGCACAATGACGTGTGCACAATGACGTGTGCACAATGACGTGTGCACAATGACGTGTGCACAATGACGTGTGCGCAGTGACGTGTCCACAGTGACGTGTACAGTGACGCGTACACAATGACGTGACGCGTACACAATGACGTGACGCGTATATGTGTACACAATGACGTGTACACAATGACGTGTACACAACGACGTTACGCGTACATAATGTGTACACAATGACGTGACCGCAATGACGTGTACACAATGACGTGTACACAATGACGTGTACACAATGACGTGTACACAAAGGCAAGAGCTGCCCTATGCAAGCCCTGAGCAGACCGTTCGAGCCAAGTTCCCGTTCGCGAGACGCAGCCATGAAAACTAACACGGCACACGAGGGGGCTGGGTGGCCAGCAACCACGCACGGACGCCTTTGTCTCCGCGCCAGGTTACTCATTTGAGGCTGAGTCGCCCTAGGGGAGGGCCCAGGAGCGGTTCGGATAATCGTCGCCGGTGGTGGCCGTGAGCGGGAATCCAACTCGGGTCGCCGGATTCACAGCGTAGCGCGCTAACCGCTACCCCACCGCTCCCCACTTATATAGTTTAGCCTGCAGACAATACACACAACACACACTACTACCCACAACACAAAAGATAAAAGATCCCCCACTCAATACTACACAAACACACCTTACTTCACACACTACTACACACAACTACACACACACTACACACAAACACACACACTACACAAACACACACTACTACACAAACACACTACTACACACCTATATATACACACACACTACTACACAAACACACACAAACACACAACACACACCTGTATACACAACTACACAAAACACACTACACACACACTACTACTACACACACCTATATACACCTGTATACACTACTACACACAACACACACTACTACACAAACTACTACTACTACTACTACACACACCTGTATACACAAATACACTACTACACACAACACACTACTACTACACACACACACCTGTATACACAAATACACTACTACACACAACACACTACACACAACACACTACTACACACACTACTACTACTACACACACCTGTATACACAAATACACTACTACACACAACACACTACACACAACACACACTACTACACACACTACTACACACACTACTACTACACACACACCTGTATACACAAATACACTCCTACACACAACACACACTACTACTACACACACAACTGTATACACAAATACACTACTACACACAACACACAATACTACACACACACTACTACTACTACACACACACCTGTATACACAAATACACTACTACACACAACACACTACACACAACACACTACTACACACACTACTACTACTACTCACACACCTGTATACACAAATACACTACTACACACAACACACTACACACAACACACACTACTACACACTACACACAACACACACACGACTACACACACCTGTATACACAAATACACTACTACACACAACACACTACACACACTACTACTACACACAATTGTATACACAAATACACTACTACACACAACACACACTACTACTACTACACACACAACTGTATACACAAATACACTACTACACACAACACACTACTACTACTACACACAACACACTACTACTACTACACACACAACACACTACTACTACTACACACAACACAAGTGCAGCAGGCGTGAGCTACGACTCGAGCCCCGGGTCGCAGGCTCGGAGCATCACTGCACAACAACGACACCGCCAACAATAACAACAACAACAACAACCACACCACCAACAACCACACCACCAACACCAACAATCACACCACCAACAACGACACCGCCAACAACAACAATAACACCACCAACAACGACACCACCAACAACAACAATCATACCACCAACAACGACACCGCCAACAACAACAACAATTACACCACCAACAACAACAACAATCACACCACCAACAACAACAATCACACCACCAACAACGACACCGCCAACAACAACAACAATCACACCACCAACAACAGCACCAACAACAATAGAAACACCAAACATACCAACGACACCACCAACAATGACACCACCACCAACGACACTAACAACAACACCACCAACAACAGCACCACCAACAACAACAGCACCACCAACAACAACACAAACAACACCACCAACAACAACACCACCAACAACACCACCAACAACAGCACCACCAACAACAGCACCACCAACAACAGCACCACCAACAACAACACCACCAACAACAGCACCACCAACAACAACAACAGCACCACCAACAACAACAGCACCACCAACAACAACACCACCAACAACAACACCACCAACAACACAAACACCACCAACAACAACAACACCAACAACAACAGCACCACCAACAACAACACCACCAACAACAGCACCAACAACAGCACCAACAACAGCACCACCAACAACACCACCAACAACAACACAACCAACAACAACACCAACAACAACACCAACAACAGCACCACCAACAACAACAACACAACCAACAACAACACCACCAACAACAACACCACCAACAACACCACCAACAACAACAGCACCACCAACAACAACAGCACCACCAACAACACAACCAACAACAACAACACCACCACCAACAACAGCACCAACAACACAACCAACAACAACAACAGCAGCACCACCAACAACAGCACCAACAACACAACCAACAACAACAACGGCACCACCAACAACAACAACAGCACCAACAACAACACAACCAACAACAACAGCAGCACCACCAACAACAACAGCACCACCAACAACAAAAGCACCACCAACAACATCACCAACAACAACATCACCAACAACAACACCAACAACAACACAACCAACAACAACAACACCACCAACAACACAACCAACAACAACAGCACCACCAACAACAACAACAGCACCACCGACAACAACACAACCAACAACAACAACACCACCACCAACAACAGCACCAACAACACAACCAACAACAACAACAGCACCACCAACAACTGCCCCGCACGCGATTCCCGAGTCGCCGGTAAACGCGCGCGCGGTAGCCTCCACACTGGCACAAAGCGCGACATGCGTGTACTGTGTATACTGTATAGTGTGTACTGTGTGTGATGTGTGTACTGTGTGTGATGTGTGTAGTGTGTGTACTGTGTGTGATGTGTGTAGTGTGTAATGTGTGGTGTACTGTGTGTGGTGTACTGTGTGTGATGTGTGGTGTACTGTGTGTGGTGTACTGGGTGTGATGTGTGGTGTACTGTGTGTGGTGTACTGTGTGTGGTGTACTGTGTGTGTACTGTGTGGTGTAGTGTGTGTACTGTATGTGTAGTGTGTGTGTACTGTACTGTGTGTACTGTGTGTAGTGTGTACTGTGTGGTGTACTGTGTGTGGTGTACTGTGTGTGGTGTACTGTGTGTGATGTACTGTGTGATGTGTAGTGTGGTGTACTGTGTGTAGTGTGTGTGTGTAGTGTGATGTGTACTGTGTGTGTACTGTGTGTAGTGTGTACTGTGTGGTATACTGTGTGTGTACTGTGTGGTGTACTATGTGTGATGTGTGTACTGTGTGTGTGTAGTATGTGTACTATGTGGTGTACTGTGTGTACTGTGTGATGTACTGTGTGTGTAGTATGTGTACTGTGTGGTGTACTGTGTGTGTACTGTGTGTGTACTGTGTGGTGTGCTGTGTGTGATGTGTGTACTGTGTGGTGTGCTGCACGGTGTGGTGTACTGTATGGTGTACTGTGTGGTGTGTGTACTGTGTGGTGTGTGTACTGCGTGGTGTACTGTATGGTGTGGTGTGCTGTGCAGTGTGCTGCACTGTGTGGTGTGTGTACTGTGTGGTGGTGTGTACTGTGTGGTGTGTGTACTGTGTGGTGGTGTGTACTGTGTGGTGTGTGTACTGTGTGGTGTGTGTACTGTGTGGTGTGTGTATTGTGTGGTGTGTGTACTGCGTGGTGTACTGTGCAGTGTGCTGCACTGTGTACTGTGTGTGATGTGTGGTGTACTGTGTGGTGGTGTGTACTGTGTATAGTGTGTACTGAGTGTGTACTGTGTATAGTGTGCACTGAGTGTGTACCGTGTATAGTGTGTACTGTGTATAGTGTGTACTGTGTATGGTGTGTACTGAGTGTGTACTGTGTATAGTGTGTACTGTGTATAGTGTGTACTGAGTGTGTACTGTGTATAGTGTGTACTGTGTATAGTGTGTACTGTGTATAGTGTGTACTGTGTATAGTGTGTACTGTGTATAGTGTGCACTGAGTGTGTACCGTGTATAGTGTGTACTGTGTATAGTGTGTACTGTGTATAGTGTGCACTGAGTGTGTACCGTGTATAGTGTGTACTGTGTATAGTGTGTACTGTGTATAGTGTGTACTGAGTGTGTACCGTGTATAGTGTGTACTGTGTATAGTGTACTGAGTGTGTACTGTGTATAGTGTGTAGGGGTCCCCGTGTAGGGGTCCCGTGTGTAGGGGTCCCGTGTGTAGGGGTCCCCGTGTGTAGGGGTCCCGTGTGTAGGGGTCCCGTGTGTAGGGGTCGCGGTGGGGGTTCACTCACCGGGAGTGAACCCGAAGGCGGCGAGGCTGACGACGGCGGCGAGGATGGCGACGGGGCTCGAGAGGTCCCCTGCCCCCCTACTCCTCCTCGTCCTTCTCGCGGAGACCCCCTTGGGGGTGCCCCCTACGCCGGCCTCCATGTCCCCGGGCCCCCGGCGCGCTCAGCAGGAGGCGCGCAGCCCGAACGCGCGGCGCGGTGGCATCGGCGGCGCGACTCCCGGACGGCCTCTCCACCCCGCCGCTGCCAACTCGCTGCCGCTGCCGCCTCCAGCCAGACACGCACTCGCTAAGCCGCTCACTCGCCGAGAACAACAAGAACCAACAACAACGACGACGGCTACGACGACGAGCACCACCGCAGCCGACCGCCACCACTCTCGCCACTAACTCAGTCCGCGCGGCTCACTCGCGCTCTCCTCCACGCGGCGCGGCGGCGACTCGCTGGCTACTGCCCCCTCCCCCACTGCCCCCTCCCCCACTAACCCCTCCCCTACTGCCCCCTCCCCTACTGCCCCCTCCCCCACTAACCCCTCCCCCACTGCCCCCTCCCCCACTGCCCCCTCCCCCACTGCCCCCTGCCCCCTCCCCCACTGCCCCCTCCCTGCGCTCTCTGCTCGCTCCACTCTCCCTCCCCCTCATCACTCTCCCTCCCTCCCTACCTCCCGTGCCTCGCACCCTCCCCCCTCTCTCTCTCTCCTGCCCCCTCCCCCCTGCCCTGCCCTCGCCACCTCCCCCCTGCCCTGCCTTCTCCTCCTCCCCTGCCCCCCTCCCTCCCTTGCCCCCCTCCCTCCCTTGCCCCCCTCCCTCCTGCCCCCCTCCCTCCCCTGTCCCCCTCCCTCCCCTGCCCCCCCTCCCTCCCTTGCCCCCCTCCCTCCCCTGCCCCCCTCCTGCCCCCCTCCCTCCCCTGCCCCCCCTCCTGCCCCCCTCCTGCCCCCCTGCCCCCTCCCTCCCCTGCCCCCCCTCCTGCCCCCCTCCCTCCCCTGCCCCCCCTCCTGCCCCCCTCCCTCCCCTGCCCCCCCCTCCTGCCCCCTCCCTCCCCTGCCCCCCCTCCTGCCCCCCCTCCTGCCCCCTCCCTCCCCTGCCCCCCCCTCCAGCCCCCCTCCCTCCCCTGCCCCCCTCCCCTGCCCCCTCCCTCCCCTGCCCCCCCTCCTGCCCCCCCTCCTGCCCCCCTCCCTCCCCTGCCCCCCCTCCCCTGCCCTCCCTCCCCTGCCCCCCACTCCCCTGCCCCCCCTCCCCTGCCCTCCCTCCCCCCGCTTCGCCGTGAATCTGCGCCCCGTCACTCGGGCGCGCTGCTTCAGGAAGACCCCGAGGAGCGGGGTGGGAGGGGGGCTGCTGAAGGAGATGGGGGGCGGGGCTTAGGGGGGCGAAGAGGGAAGGGGGAGGAGGGGGGTGGGGGGGCAGAAGGGGATGAGGAGGGGAGGAGGAGGAGGATGGAAGAGGGGATGAAGGGAGGAGGGTGAGCGGAATGGAGCAGGGGATGAGGAGGGAACGAGGGGAGGCGGTGGAGGGGGGGGGGTGAGGAGTAGGGGGAGGGGCTGGAGGCTGGGGAGGGGGTTGGGTGGAGCCGTGGGGAGCTGCAGTGATGAGTTGCGGAGTCGAGGGGGGGAGCAGTCTTGTGGAGGGAGCGGGTAATGGTGGGAGATGGAGATGGAGGTGGAGGAGGAGGTGGAGGAGGTGGCGCGGGGGGTGCAGGGCCCGGATTGCCCGAAGCGTGGCGGTGAAGTCTGAACCCTCACGCGTGGGGCTGCAGTCGCCTCAACCTGCGACTCGTGATCGAACCTGGCCCGCTGTGGTTCGTGGCTCGAGTCTGGTGGCCTCGTCCTGGGTCTGGAGTCTCCAGGCCGGGGGTCGGGGCACGGTTCTTGACTTTGCACTTCCCGGCGGCATCGACGTTGGAGTCCGGATTGTGAATCCGGAGTCTCGGACAACAACAATCAGGGACTGGAGCCGCGATCCTGGGTTGGATGTTTGACTCGGGATGAACTCGAGAGGCGTGAGAATCAACTCCGGGGAGTAGTCGCTCGTGACTCTTGAGGGCGAGCGTCACTTGAGACGCGGCACGAAACGTTGACGCCAAATCTGAGGTACAGTAAATCCTCTCAAAGCCAGACCACAGTGATTTGGGGAGGGGGGGATCCCGCGTTGGATTCCCGACTCATTTGCTTTTCTGCGTAGTGTGTGTATGTGTGTGTATGTGTGTATGTATGTGTATGTGTGTGCGACAGGGATGTCCTCTGGCTCCCACATTATTTAACATCTATTTTGACCACGTAGTTCGTGAAGCCTTCAATAGCTGTACCGGGGGAATCTCCATATGGTACAGATATAATGGGAGGCTGATCGATGCCCGGGTGCGGTCAAGGGATGGCTCCCTATTGCTCAACCACGTTATGTATGCCGATTATTTGGTAATAGCTGCTCAGTCAGAGGAGGAGTTGGAGACGCTGCTGCTGAGACTGGAGCATGCCACTAAGAGATGGGGCCTTACCATCAGCCCCACCAAAACTAAGCACCTGCCTGGGTATTTTGTACCATCGGACAGTCCACCCCCACAACTCCCAATCGGTGATGGGGCAGTTGTGGAGCGAGTGGAGAGTTTCCCATACCTGGGCAGTGTGCTTATGACCGGCTCCAGTTTAACAGCAGAGGTCTCACTCCGAATCAGTCGAGCGGCAATATCTTTTCATCGGTTGCGTAACGCTGTGTGGAAGCTACCTGGTCTTTCGCTCCGCACTAAGCTTCAGGTTTTCTCGGCCACGGTCATTCCCTCCCTTCTCTACGCTTGCGAAACGTGGACCCCCCTAATGGAACATCTTCGTCGGTTAGAAACATTTAGGCTGGCCTGCCTACGATCCATCCTGGGTTTAACCAGGCTGGATTGTGTGAGGAGCTCACAAATCCTTGAAAGATCTGGGCAAGGTCCCATCGGTGAACTCCTCCGGCAGGCAAGGCTGCGTTGGCTGAGTCATGTAGCCCGCATGCCCAGCCACCGCATGCCGAAACAGCTTTTGTTCGGCCGGATCGAGGGGGCTAAACGGGCGCGGCACGGGTTAGAGAAGAGATGGAGTGATGTGGTACAGGAGGACGTGGAGCTGAGTGGACTTGCCGATGACTGGTACCAGCGGTGTCAAGATCGGCCTCTGTGGAGGAGGCTCGTGAAGGACGCTACTGGGCAGTTGGAGGCAGTCGCCCTCCAACAACAACGGAGGGCGGAGGAGCGACGCTCACAACAACGAGCGGAGCGCCGGGTGGCTAAAGCACAGCAGATTGGCACAGTAGGGGGCACAGGTGGTGCACCAGCCAGTCATCTCAGTCAGTCGACCCGTGGCACTTGGGTCTGCCCCGTGACCTCCTGCCCGCGGGCGTTCGACACTTCACGTGGCCTCAAGGTGCACATGGCCTGGCACAAGCGTCGTGGTGACGTCACCGCCACTTAGTGGCGAATGGCGGTTGTTGTTGTTGGAGCGGTGGTGTAGCGATTAGCGCGCTGTGCTATGAACCCGGCGACACGGGTTCGATTTCCGCTCACGGCCAACACCAGTGACGATTATCTTAACCGGTCCCGGGCCTCCCCTAGGTCGACTCAGCCTCAAATGAGTACCTGGTGCAATGTGTAAACATCGCCACTAGGGAGACAAAGGCGGTCGGGCGTGGTGCTGGCCACCCACCCCCTCGTGTACCGTTCCGGCCTTCATAGGTGCTCGCTAACAGCACTTGCCCCTACAGTCTGTTAAGGCTATATGGGGGATCTTTGTCTATCTTTGTGTGTGTATGTGTGTGTATGTGTGTGTCCCTTGTTCTTCATGGACTTCCACCGGGGTGTGGGGAGCGGTCGTGCAGTGGTTAGCGCTACACTGCGCGTGTTCCCCCTCCTCTTCCTCGAGTGGCGCGTGTTCCCCCTCCTCTTCCTCGAGAGGCACGTGTTCCTCCTCTCACTCGAGAGGCACGTGTTCCTTCTCTCACTCGAGAGGCACATGTTCCTTCTCTCACTCGAGAGGCACGTGTTCCTTCTCTCACTCGAGAGGCACGTGTTCCTTCTCTCACTGGAGAGGCGCGTGTTCCTCCTCTCACTCGAGTGGCACGTGTTCCTCCTCTCACTCGAGAGGCACGTGTTCCTCCTCTCACTCGAGAGGCACGTGTTCCTTCTCTCACTCGAGAGGCACGTGTTCCTTCTCTCACTCGAGAGGCACGTGTTCCTTCTCTCACTGGAGAGCCGCGTGTTCCTCCTCTCACTCGAGTGGCACGTGTTCCTCCTCTCACTCGAGAGGCACGTGTTCCTCCTCTCACTCGAGAGGCACGTGTTCCTCCTCTCACTCGAGTGGCACGTGTTCCTCCTCTCACTCGAGAGGCGCGTGTTCCACCTCTCACTCGAGTGGCACGTGTTCCTTCTCTCACTCGAGTGGCACGTGTTCCTCCTCTCACTCGAATGGCACGTGTTCCTCCTCTCACTCGAGAGGCGCGTGTTCCACCCGCAGCGCTTTGCCCCGGTGTAAAGGAAAGAACGCCCTCCGCGTGTCATGAAAAATTGATGCCCCCCTCGTAATATACACGACGGGGGTGCCACGTGGTTGCAGTGGGCATCAAAACCGCTGAATATAAACTAAACAAGTTTTTATTTTACCAGCTAAAGCCCACTGAGTTATACGGCTCTTTGTCAGAAGCGACCTGGCTATCACAAATGATGGCTCAACGAAGTGGCTCATCGTCGTGTGGAAATGTACAGCATCCAGATACACTAAACGCATGGTGATGTTCATTCTAAATGTGGAGGGAAAAACCGCAGGACCCGGAGAAAAATCCAGGGGTGACCTGCCGATGTTCTCAGTCCCTGTTGCGACCACTTTGTATGATGTTGATGTATGTTGAACTTCTTTCGCACCGTACGTAGCCAACCGTGCTAATCGGAGATGCCGCCTTCTCCCAACTTTGCCCTCTTGGCGTCCGCGACACTTATTATCCGTGTGTGTGTCTTTGCAGAAAACGATCATTTAGAACTGCTTTTGGCAACACTGCTCACGAGCGATGGCTCATCGGCTGCCTCATCTACTCGCCCATTCATCACGCAGTCGGCCCCGCGGATATGCGATGAGATAGGGGAGGGGGGGCAGGGTGGGGGGTGGGAGCCGGCAGCAGGCGCGTGGCCGAGTAGCAGCCGGCATCTGCCTCTCGGAGGGAGGGGGCCCTGTGCGTGGAGCAGGGAGGGCCACCAAGGATGAGGGCGAGTGCAGAAGTGCCAATTTAGTAAAACTAAAAACTAAACTTTTTATTTTATCCCAATGAACTATATAGCTCTTTTTCAGAAGCCACCTGCCCACAAATGATAGGCCAACGAAGTTGCTTATCGTGTGGAAATTATAGCAGCCAAATACTATAAGCGCATGATGTTGATTTCTAAGTGTGGAAGTAAACACCGGAGGACCCGGAGAAAAATCCACGCGTCCACGGAGAGAGAGAGAGACGCAAACTCCAAATAAACAGCAGGCGTCAGGGTCGGGATCGAACGCACGACCTCCTGCATACCAGGCGAGGTAGTTAACATCTTATGAAAGAGGAGCACACGACGGACCAGTGGATTACAAAGAATAATAACGGCGTCGACTTGTAAAGGCGCCACCGTTGCGCAGTGTTCGCTCGCTCTCGTAGGCAGAGGGCGACTCGAGGGGCACGAGGGGGACTCACAGGCAAGTGGGAAGGCAGCAGTCACGCGGTAAGCCAGCGCCATCAATTGCCCAAGCTTTGCGGTCCTCTATATGTTAAGGTGTTATCGGCCAATTAATGAGAGTTTACATGCGGCAGGAAACCGAAGCACCCAGAGAATTAACCCACGCGTGCGAGGGGGAAACGCTCTATCCCATACAGACAGAACAGGTGGAGTCTACATTATTTGCTGTACTGTCCTCTACTGGTATGCCGTGGTATAGCACCTCTTGGACGCTTTTGAGGAGTTTCGCAACATTTGTGCGGTAATCCACCAACCCTCACTGCCTCCACAGTGCTGGATTACAGGCGGTGTGCATAGCCACCACAGCCCGGTTTGGATTTTGACTTAATATATAAACAATTATAGGCAAGGAAGGATCTCATCAAGAAGGTTCTTCTCCAACCATAACAGTTTCATCTCCGGACGTGAATGGTGGAATAATGGGGCAGGCACCACGTGGTGTTCTACCCCGGGCATTGAGGAACCTCGGGGTGCCCCTGACATGCCAGGATTCGCCGTGCCACTCAACTTTTTATTTTTATTTTACCAGATAAGGACCACTGAGCTACATTAGCTCTTTTTTTAGAAGCGACCTGGCCACAAATGATAGCTCAAAGAAACGGCTTATAGCGTGGAAATGTATAGTTGCCAAATAATAACGCGCGATGTTGATACTAAATGTGGAAGAGAAAACCGGAGGACCCAGAGAAAAACCCACGCGACCACGGAAAGTCGGGATCGAACCCACGACCTCCTGTATACCAGGCGAGGTAGTTAACATTTCTCCACCGTGGCGCCCAATTCAATAGTTCAGGCCTCCCTCAACCTCAACGTGCCGCGAGCATCTTCACGGCAGCGAAGGAGACACGATTTAAATATATATTTTAAAATTAAACAGCGCCCTAGACTCGTGTCGGGTTCTCGATGCTAATTAAATTCGCAGCTCTCCCAATTTACAAATCGTAATTAGGGCCGATGGCAGTGGAGCACCGGAGTGGATCGCATCGCTCGAGGGGGGCTGCCTTCTTCTGCGTCTGTCTGTCGGGGTGCTGTGAGTACGGGAGTGGCTGATTTCTGTATTCAGACCCCTCTCGTGATTTCCCTCTTCAGACCCCTCGTGATTTCTGTATTCAGACCCCTCACGTGATTTCTGTCTTCAGAGCCCTCTCGTGATTTCTGTATTCAGACCCCTCTCGTGATTTCTGTCTTCAGACCCCTCGTGATTTCTGTCTTCAGACCCCTCGTGATTTCTGTATTTAGACCCCTCTCGTGATCTCTGTCTTCAGAGCCCTCTCGTGATTTGTCTCCAGACCCCTCTCGTGATTTCTGTCTGCAGAGCCCTCTCGTGATTTCTGTCTTCAGACCCCTCTCGTGATTTCCCTCTTCAGACCCCTCGTGATTTCTTTATTCAGACCCCTCTCGTGATTTCTGTCTTCAGAGCCCTCTCGTGATTTCTGTCTTCAGATCCCTCGTGATTTCTGTCTTCAGACCCCTCGTGATTTCTGTCTTCAGACCCCTCTCGTGATTTCCCTCTCCAGACCCCTCTCGTGATTTCTGTCTTCAGACCCCTCGTGATTTCTGTCTTCAGACCCCTCTCGTGATTTCTGTCTTCAGACCCCTCTCGTGATTTCCTTCTTCAGACCCCTCGTGATTTCTGTCTGCAGACCCCTCTCGTGATTTCTGTCTTCAGACCTCTCGTGATTTCTCTCTTCAGACCCCTCGTGATTTCTGTCTTCAGACCCCTCGTGATTTCTGTCTTCAGACCCCTCTCGTGATTTCCTTCTTCAGACCCCTCGTGATTTCTGTCTGCAGACCCCTCTCGTGATTTCTGTCTTCAGACCTCTTGTGATTTCCCTCTTCAGACCCCTCGTGATTTCTGTATTCAGACCCCTCTCGTGATTTCTGTCTCCAGACCCCTCTCGTGATTTCTGTCTTCGGACCCCTCTCGTGATTTCCTTCTTCAGACCCCTCATGATTTCTGTCTCTAGACCCCTCTCGTGATTTCTGTCTTCAGACCCCTCTCGTGATTTCCCTCTTCAGACCCCTCTCGTCAGTCCCGGGCGCTGTGCACAATCTCGATAACATTTAAACTATTTACTATTTTTTTCGCAGGTAAGGCCCACTGAGCTATATAAAGCTCTGTTTCAGAAGCGACCTGGCCATCACAAATGATAGCCCAATGAAGTGGCTTATCACGTGGACATTTATAGCAGTCAGTGCTTCTTAACCTTTACTTCAGGCTTGCACCCCTTTGATTCTCAGTCGTTTAAACATCTCTACTGTAATGTTAAATACATCGGTTTGATGAAACTAAGTAGTTGTACGTAGGTGCACGTGCTTAATTTGTATTTCGATTATTTACCTTCTACAACAATCTGGCATGTCACGCACCCCCAGAAAGGGCAACTGTGCGTGCACCCCCAGGGATTGCGTGCACCCCAGGTTAAGAACCTGGGGTCAGCTCAAGGATGGGCAAGTCAGCTGCTTTCAAAGATGCACGAGCGGCTCAACCGAGGCTCCGGCTCAGGCTCGGCTCGGCTCCATAAAAATTCTGAGCACGCTCAGAGCCGGCTCATGCGCACGCGCACTCTGTGTGTGTGTGTATGAAGGTCCTGTCCGCTGGGTTCCACGGAGGCCCTAATCACACTGAGGCGGCCCTCTCTGGGAGTCCTGGGGGTCATTAAAGCTGCCAAACCCTGGGACAAATGTCACAGTGGCTCCTGCTGCCTGACAGCCTGTGCACAATGCACACGTGCATGGGTGAACACATTCAAGAGCACGTGCAAGCACAGACACAAACCTTCACAATGCCATGCGCACTATAGACAAAGGTCCTCCCCCGTGTAGCCTTAACATACAGTAAGGGCAAGTGCTGTAAGCGAGCACCTATGAAGGCCGACACGGCACACGGGGCCGCGTGTGGCCGGCACCACGCCCGGTTGCCTTTGTCTCCCTCGTGGCGATGTTTACACGTGACGCCAGATCACTCACTCGAAGCTGAGTCGACCTAGGGGAAGCCCAGGACGGGTTCAGGTCATCGACACCGGTGCAGGCCGTGAGTGGGAATCGAACTTGGCTCGCTCCCACAGACACAACCACCCGCACGACGATGGTGTCACACCACCGTACAGACAACCGGGTGGATGATATCCACACGGTACCGAACGCGCGTAGGAAATGCACGCAAGATTCGCACAAATTGTCGGAACACCTTCGTCAGCATACGCAGACTACACCGACAAAGACAAAGATCCCCCGCATAGCCTGCCACAGACTGTCGGGGCAAGTGCTGTTAGCGACTACACTGACACACACGCGCTGACAAAGACACGCACAGACACACACAGACAAAATACAATAATCACCGTATAGCCTAAACAGACTGTTGGGGCAAGTGCTGTTTGCGAGCACCTATGAAGGCCAGAATGACACACGAGGGGGTGGGTGGCCAACACCACGCACGGCCGCCTTTGTCTCTCCAGTGGCGATGCTTTTTACACACCGCCCCAACTACTCATTTAAGGCTGAGTCGACCTTGGGGAGGCCCAGGACCGCTTCAAATAATCGGCACCGGTGTTAGCCGCGAGCAGGAATCGAACTCGGGTCGTCGGGTTCACATACATGTCAACCCCTTATCAGTGCCCTACCTTATTACAGACCAATTCAGACCTTACTGATCACCCCGTGCCCTTATAAATCTCAACGTTCATCCTACAAAGCCCCGTCACAAGTGAGAAACACAAACAAATAGATACAAAAAAAATGTTGCCTGTATTGAAACGGCTGTACGCCGTACCGACATGAAAACTCAATGTCCCTGTACACGAACACGGGGTAAACCGTACGGGTTGACGGCTGTGGATTTGTTGTGCAGCGCGCTATGTCACTACACTACCGCTCCCCCCACACACACACACACGAGCGGGTGTGGACTTTGACACGAACAGCAACACGCCCATGATTTCCACACCGAAGGCAAAAGGAGGAGAGTCACAGCGCTGTGGTGGTCACCGCCGCGTGCTGTCCGGCAAAAGGGGCATTGTGAGCGACTGGGGGGGTGGCCAAGCGGTGGTGTACAGCGCCATACCAACTCGCAGAAGATTTCCGCCAGCCGGTGACCTTTTATTATCGAGCGAGTTGGTTGAAATCACAGCTGTCAACCCGTACGGTTTATAATCCCGCATTGTTGTACAGGGAAATTGAGTTTTAAGGTCCATACGGGGTAGAACAGCCGTTTCAATACGGGCAAAAATGTGTTGTCTATTTGTTTGTGTTTCTCCCTTGTGATGGGACTTTGTAGGATGAACGTTGAGATGTATAAGGGCCCGGGGTGACCAATCAGGTCTGAGTTGGTCTGTAGTGTATAATAGTGTAGTGTATAATAGTGTAGTGTATAGTAGTGTAGTGTATGGTGTAGTGTATATTAATGTAGTGTATAATAGTGTCGTGTATAGTAGTGTAGTGTATAGTAGTGTATAGTGTAGTGTATAATAGTGTAGTGTATAGTAGTGTAGTGTATAGTAGTGTAGTGTATAGTGTAGTGTATAGTAGTGTAGTGTATAGTAGTGTAGTGTATAGTAGTGTAGTGTATAGTAGTGTAGTGTATAGTAGTGTAGTGTATAGTAGTGTAGTGTATAGTAGTGTAGTGTATAATAGTGTAGTGTATAGTAGTGTAGTGTATAGTAGTGTAGTGTATAGTGTAGTGTATAGTAGTGTAGTGTATAATAGTGTAGTGCATAATAGTGTAGTTTATAGTAGTGTATAGTGTAGTATATAGAAGTGTAGTGTATAGTGTAGTGTATATTAATGTAATGTATAATAGTGTCGTGCATGGTGTAGTGTATATTAATGTAGTGTATAATAGTGACGTGTATAGTAGTGTAGTGTATAGTGTAGTGTATAGTAATGTTGTGTATAGTATAGTGTATAGTAGTGTAGTGTATAGTGTATAATAGTGTAGTGTATAATAGTGTAGTGTATAGTGTATAGTGTAGTGTATAGTGTAGTGTATAGTGTAGTGTATAGTAGTGTAGTGTATAATAGTGTAGTGTATAGTAGTGTAGTGTATAATAGTGTAGTGTATAGTAGTGTAGTGTATAGTGTAGTGTATAGTGTAGTGTATAGTGTATAGTAGAACCACTTAACGAGCACCCATGTTAACGTCTAGTCGATTCACGACGAGCCTCCATACAGCCCAATGTGTTTGCGACGGGCCTTGGGTGTTCATAATGTTGTTAATATCTTTGTGTATTCATATCCATTGATTAAATATCATAAAGTACGTTTTTTTGGGTGAAAATTAGTAACTTTGGATGCTATCAGAGCGAATGAAGCCTTTAACGTGTATTCCCTATAGTCGCTTAACGAGCAAATCACTTAAAAAACAGTTTCGTTGAACCAAAACCGTCGATAAGAGGGGCTCCAATTGTATAACGATTCAATTCACAAATTCATCATCGCTTCGTTACGCTCGGCTACTCCTGACGCGATTATCGGGCTCAGCCACCTCAATTTAAATGTATGGTCGCTTTACATCGCCATTAGGCCACGGGAAGAAGAAGAAGATGATGATGATGTGGCCCGCGTACAATCGAGCTGCTCGTGTTTGTTCAAGGTCAAGAGGTCGCCGAGGCTACGTCTGTCGACGAGACTCGTACATCACCTCACCTTTTCCAGGACCCTACGGTTGTAGGGTCGATCAATGTTCGTCCCCCCCCCCCCCCCCCCCAATATATTCTCACATCTTGCACTCGTCCAGCCAATCTTAGAATAAATATGTACTTTTAATATTTGGCTGAGACAGGAACAAATATGCTTCACCCACAACACATCCTGGCCCAGATGCTCAGCCAATAGATCTCATTCAATCCAAGACTTTTGGACGTAGCATCATCATCAACTAATGTCAATCCACTGCTGGATGAAGGCCTGCCAAGCTGTCACTGTTTCTCAGCAGCATGCAATGCCACAATCCACCCAGAGCCTCCACAGGAACTTATTTCACCGCTCGTTCTCCCTCGAGGACGTGCCCTTGGACTTCTTATCTGTGAAAAATTGTAGTTTAGAAACACGCAAAAAATGGAAAAGTCGTGATATGTTATTTTTTATTTTCCTTTTATACCTACCACGTGACTTTACCGAAAGAAGCAAAGAGTATGGACTCCTGCAGTCACGCAAGCTTCAAATCAAGATTTATACATTTCTAATTTACCAGGTTACAAATCAAACGGTTTTCGTTACTTCATATCTTGTAACTTTCATTAAAATAACTAATGGCCATGAATTGTTTGTATCGTTTGTTGTTGTGACTTACTGACCCGCCCAAACTGGACATCCGTGGAAAAAAAAGGGCCTCATCGCTAATCGGATTCCTCCACGATGGAGAAAGATTCTGACGCAGTCGAAGGCGCTCCTCCGGCGACATGGCCGCCATGCCCTGCGTGGCGGTCACAGCAAGGAGCGCAGAAACTCCACGCCACGATTAGGACGCATGAGGCGGGGAAGTCCTGCGGGCACGACGGTCTTCCGGGGGGACGTCATCTTCCCGACGCGATGGGGTGAAGACGAAACGTTGGCAACGGCCGGACGGACCGCTCGCGGCTCCACTTCTATTACCAGATGGGCGCGGTCGCGATCCGCACCCTCGTCGACGTCCGACGCGGCGGGACCCCAACCCAGCGGGCAGTCGCAGCGGTTGGAGAGCGAAATGACGCATCCAGAATGTGACCCGGCACGGGCCCCTCTCGCGAGCGCACGACGTGCACTCGAATTGCGTGCGGCGTGATCAGCACGCCTGGCCACGTGCGGCCGTGCGAAAGAAGCCCAGCATTCAGTCTGTTACCCTATAACGCCGCGTGGTGGGGTTTTGTTTGTGTGTAACGCGAATTGGATACGTAACGCGATGAATGTATTAGGGAACGCGTCATTTATTTCGCGGATGCGAATTGGATATAAAGCGATTTAGCGAGCATAACTACGTCGCGCGAGTAGGAAGGAATAAGCGGTCGTACGACTGTCTCGGCGTAGCCTCGCACGAGGTGGGATGCTGCTGGATGCTTCTCGATGCTGACCACGTGCGTCAGGCTTTGCTCAGCCTGCACACGCATCTCACGTGGTATCACGGACTGTGCTTTATAACGCAACTTTTTCCATAATGCAGTGTTCCTCGGGAACGCAACTACCGCAATTTAGGAGAACAGACTGTGCATACGTACACATTTGTTATTTTAAATTCAAGTGAACGCTTCTCTGAAGACGTCTGTTAAGAGAGTGATTGGCCGCCGTTTAAGATCATCAGCTCATTCGGTGAGGCCGTCGATCCAAGCGCGTGTGACGCATGTTACAATGTCACAGCAGAACGGGAGCCCATCATTTCTGCGAGGTCATTGAAATAAGTAACCACTCTGTAGGGAAAGCAACAGTGGTTGTCCCAATGGAGTGAATTGAGGGATTTTCACCATTGGCTTTCAGCTGTAAGCAGGAGAGGTGAGCACCAATATCTCAATGCTCGTTTGAGCAGCAAGGACATCACTTTGTCTTTTTTTGATGCTGAGGTTCGTAGACCCCCCCCCCCGAGCGCCGCCAGATCGATATCACGATATAACGATATCACGATATCACGAGTGTATGCGGTCTTGGGAATATTTCACAAAGGTGGGCAAGAGCAACACCACATTTCCAACAACAAGGCCAAGTGTTTATTGTTGTGTGCGTGTGTCGATGTCGCCAATCAATATCATCAACGTCACCCCACCTCGCCTCGGCCTCGATTTGAACCGACGGCAATGGCTTGCACCGTGGCGCGGGCAGTCAACGAGGCGACGTCGTGGAGGCTTGGAGAAAAAGGAAAAAAGTGACATCGAAAAGCAACTTCGCGGATGACATTTCTGGCAACTGTTGGTGGCAACCAGCAAACCCACGGCCATGGCCACTCTGATCAGCAAGCGATTGTAAGAGGACCCTTGTGAAGCCAATGGCAATACCCACAATTCGCCACCAAGTGACGGTGAAGTCGCCTTTGTCTCATCAAATAGTCACACAAAGCGAAATTGCCCAGTGAGCAGCAATAATTTTGCTCCCACCCCACCCCCCTTCATCAGCCCATTGCGGTGAAACATTGTCCGTGTTTTTCACACGTGGGATGACTGCCTGCATTGAGAGTGCCTCTTACATCGCGGGATGCACGGAAAATCCTAAATCACGCGTTCCCAACCGACGCAGACTGCCCGATGCTGCTGCTGCCTGCTGCTGCTGCCTGCTGCTGCTTCCTTGCTGCTGCTGCTGCCTGCTGCTGCTGCCTGCTGCTGCTTCCTGCTGTTGCTGCCTGCTGCTGGTGCTGCCTGCTGCCTGCTGCTGCCTGCTGCCTGCTCCTGCTGCCTGCTGCTGCCTGCTGCTGCCTGCTGCTGCTGCCTGCTGCTGGTGCTGCTGCTGCTCTGCTAGTGCTGCTGCTGCTGCCTGCTGCTGCTGCCTGCTGCTGCTGCTGCCTGCTGCTGCTGCAAGCTTCTCCTGCTACTGCAAGCTTCTCCTGCTGCTGCAAGCTTCTCCTGCTGCTGCAAGCTTCTCCTGCTGCTGCAAGCTTCTCCTGCTGCTGCAAGCTTCTCCTGCTGCTGCAAGCTTCTCCTGTACAGACGCCGCTCCGTTGGTGGGAGACGATGGGAGGAGGGCAATGGGCCCCTGTGGACCCGGAATGTTGGTGAGCAGGCAATGTGTCCGTGAGAAGGGACCTCCTCCTGTCCCACTGGGTCCTCCTGTCCCACTGGGCCTCACACTTCTGCTCACTCCGCGTACCAAGGCCCACTGAGCTATGTAGCTCTTTTTTCAGAAGTGGCCTGACCACAACTGATAGCTCTACGAGGCGGCTTCCCGTGTGGATATGAGGAGCAGCCAAATACTCGAAACGCGTGTTTCTTAATTATGGAGGGGAAAACTGGAGGACCCCAGGAAAAATCCACGCGACCACTGCAAGAACACTGAAAACTCCAAATATACAGCAGTAGCAGCAGCAGGCGTCAGGGTCGGGATTGGGATCGAACCCACGACCTCGTGCATACCAGGCGAGGTAGTTAACGTCTCGCCACCGCGGCGCCCAAACGTTTTGGCTGTGCGTGTCTCCTTTGGGTGAAGTGAACCCATCGAGGAACGCGAAGCAGCATCGCCCCTCTTGCAAGGGCCGCCTGTGTTGTTCCATCGAGAACAATTCAAGAACACGATATTTAAAATAAATACAAATAATATTTAACAAGCGTAGATTAAACGTCACAATACATTAATGCAGTGCGATTTTAATGCGAAAGAAGCAAAGGAAATTGCACCCCCTTTGTGACCTGTCAGCTGCCCATTGGGGAGTTGCCCAATAATGACGTCCACTTCTGTGTACCCGTGATACTGCGACGTACACACAGGGAAGCATGCACGCGGTCAGAATGTCGACGGAGTAGTGGCACAGTGAATAGCGCACATTCACTTTGACCCGGCTACCTGAATTAAATTCCGGGGGCCACAGCTAACATCAGCGGTGTTGAGATATCTGAACTGGTCCTGGGTTCCCCCCTTCTCCCACCACCCTCCTTCATGAGCCATTGTGGTGAAGTATGGTTTAACAGCTGCTCACACCTAGGGGTGTGGGGGGTGGGATGGTGGCCTTCCTCTGCGCAGTAGTTTGACAAAGGGCCGTAAATCATCATCCCGATTTGGCACAACGAGCGAGCGCATCGCCGTCCCCCCCCGCCGCCGCCGCCGCCCTTGAAACTCCCCGCTGCTCCTGCGTGCGTGCCCACTATAGAACACAGACACGTGCCCACTAATCAACACGGACACGTGCCCACTAATCAACACGGACACGTGCCCACTAATCAACACGCGGTTTCAATTCCCCTTGCCACCGTGGACGCGAGAGACGTCAGCGGCCGCGCAATGAGATTTTTTGTTCGAATTTAAGCAGATAATCCGATTAATTAAACGCTTAATGGGACGTTGTGGCCCATTTACATAAGGGAAGGACAATTTCCGTAATTGGACACAGATGACGGCGTTTGTCACGGGGGGGGGGAGATGTAGGCTCATCCCTAATTAGTCGCGTTTGTAAACAAATCATAAACCGAGCCTCCGAGTGCAGGCGCGTAGCAGCGCTGATAACATTAAACAATAAATGCGTCTTCATAATGGGAATTATATGGATACTTACGCCGTAATTACTCTCTCCGTTAATGTCACCGGCTTTCAAACTTAACAGCCACGGTGAGGAGGGCCCCCTTTGTCGCAATGGGACCTCTGACTGAGCCGGCACCTTCGACGGAGAGACTGCGTGCTCGCCACGAGAGTCGAGACGCAGATACTCATTTGAGGCTGAGTCGACCTAGGGGAGGCCCAGGGCCGGTTCAGATAATCGTCACCGGTGTTGGCCGTGAGAGGGAATCGAACCCGGGTCGCCAGGTTCGTACGCAGCGCAGTGCTAACCGCTGCACCACCGCTCCCCACACCCACGCACGCGCGTTTACCAAACACCGTGGCCAGCACGCGGTGTGGGCAACTTGTTTCTATGCAAATTGGGCCGAGTGCGTTGGACACGCATCTCCGTTTATTGCGCAGAGTGCAACGGCGAGCAGATGTGGCCACAGACGCTAGGACACAACAAACACGTGCACGAAAGCGAACCGGCCGTACGCATTGTGCAAAACCACCGGTTCAGAAGAACTGCATTGTGCTCATTTTGTTCTTGGCCAGGTCGCTTTTGTAAAACAAGTTAATACCTCAGATGGCTTGTAAGATAAACAAAAATATATTTTTCTTCTTTGGTTCTTTCGGTAAAGTCACGTAGAATGAGAATAAAATAATAATTGATAAAATAAAATAACACAATAATATTCTCACGACGTTTCGGCCACAACACAAGCGGCCACAAGCGGCCACAAGCGGCTGCTTGTGTTGTGGCCGAAACGTCGTGAGAATATTATTGTGTTATTTTATTTTATCAATTATTATTTTATTCTCATTCTACGTGACTTTACCGAAAGAACCAAAGAAGATGAATCCTTGCAGTCACGAAAGCTTTAAATCGAAAATCAAAAATATATTGTTTTACTTGTATATTTTTATGTTATTTATTTTGCCTTTCCTATACTTTGCACTCCCATCGTGTTTTTTCTACTGTTTGTTGTTGTGACGTTCTGATCCCGTGCCCCTACTGAATATCTGTGAAAAAAAGAGCTTCATAGCTCATCGGATTCCTCCAGTGTAAATACAAATTCTTATTATGATAAGTGGACATTGTGGCCAGACGAAGTGGCCGTGTGAGCTGTGCGGCCCACCGCACAGGCGCGGCGTTGCTGCCCCTCTCCCGTGAGGGATCCTGCCAGGCCGCAGCTGCCTGACGAAGTTGACAGCTCGGTAGGGAAACCCCGCAAGGCTTATCCACGTTCTCAGGACGAGTCCTTTATATGGTCCGCGCAAATCGCAACGAAACAAACTGAACGCATTGCTCACAATAACGCCTTCCCAATAGGACACGTGGCTCAGCGGTAGAGCGAGCGTCTCGTGATCGGGAAGGTTGTGAATTCGGATCCGCCTTTTGAGTGTTGCCTCGGCCCAAAAACAGTGGCGTCCTGCGGATAAACTGACTCATGCCACAGCAATGTGGAATTTCAGGGCCGTGAAACGGGAGACGAGCGCCAGCTGAATTTCTCGTTCGAGCAGGAAATGTATTGTACTTTGTCAAAAGGGAAAAAAACTATATTTTTACCAATGGGCGACGTTTCGGGCGATGTCCCTTCTTTGTGACGGAGAGGAGGCTTTGGCGCAGCAGGGAACGCGGCGCGCGTCTTGCCCGTTCCTCGCCAACATAAAAACCTCACACGTGAGCCGATCCTATCTCCTCGCGGGGTTTCCTGAGGGCAGCTACAACTATAGTGAACGTTTATTTTACCAGGATAAGGCCCACATAGCTATTGTAGGTATTCTTCAGAAGCCACCTGGCCAACATCAAGGATAGCTCAACGAAGTGGCTCATCATCATCATCACGTGGAAATGTATCGCAGCCAAACACTCTAAACGCGCGACGTTCATTCTAAATGTGGAGGCAAAACCCAGAGGGCCCGGAGAAAAATCCACGCGACCACGGGGGGAGATAGAAACACGAAAAGCTCCACATGTACTGCAGGCGTCAAGGTCGGGATCGAACCCACGACCTCCTGCATACGAGGCGAGGGAGTTAACATCTCGCTGGTCGTGCCGCCGAGACTGAGCGCGAACGTGGGCCACATTTCCCCCCAAAATCGCTTCATCTCAGTTTTATTTTCCATTGGCCATGTAAATATCTAAAGTCTGGTTTTGGGCAGAATCCTAACACATTGCATGTTGATGGCCTCTCGTATTCAGGTGAGGCAATGCGGAAAGCTGGTTGCTTGGCAACGCAACAGCCCCTTAGAAAACACGAACCGCACGACTGACAGCGTTTTGACCAAGTCCCACTGGTTAAACACTCCGCAAGGACTGCCAGGCATTCTTCAGCGTGTCAATCAGAACGCAACATCTGAGAGTGGGATCACAACGGTCTGCAAACGGATGTTTAAACAATAAAATCCATTGATTCGACAGCAAAATTCTGCTTTTAACGTTCAGGGGGGTATCGTGTCATTGGGACGGCGATGAGGCAGAGTGCATCCGGCAGACAATAATTATTGGAATAACAATAATGCATTTTATTTATATAAGCGCTTTTCCCACGCTCAAAGCGTATTTAATGTTATACATAAGATAAACTATTACATAAAAGCAATGGCATATGTATACGACACAAGAGCAGCATAGAGAGCATTCGAGGGACGGAACGTACAAGGTGGGAGAGTGGAGGATGGAATTCAAGCCAGATTGTGGAACAGATGAGCTTTTAATTGAGATTTGAAGGTGGAGATTGCTTCAGCGGATCTCATCTCAGCGGGCGGTGTGTTCCACAGCCGAGGGGCAACCGAGGAAAAGGCCCCCTGTCACCCATGGAGTGGAGTTTGGTGGGAGGCAAAACGAGTTGATGGGTGTGAGAGGATCGTAGGGCGGCAGGCCGGCGTGTAACAGTGAAGGAGTTGTCGTGAACAGGCGGCAGCCCAAGGTTACCCTGCGCTCTCCTCTGACGAACATCCACGAAATGCGAGCGACATCGCTGCTGGGCCCAGTGCCGGATTATGCCAGTAGCACAAGGAGCTACACATTTCATTTAAGTTTCATTTCAGTTTCATTTATTTGGTATAGAGCCCTGTGAGCCATTCGGTTTCTTGAATCGGGTGCAACCGCAACAAACAAAAAACTAAAACATGAACAAGAAAACATCTTAAAGCGACTATGTGCAAACAGAAAAATCCAGGAAAAGACAGCAAAATCTTTCAGAAAAAGCACCGTACACCAACGCTGTGTGCAAAAATCCCAGTGGGATGTAAGTCAAACAACAACAACCACAAGACAACTTAGATTAAAGCCATCAGTCTAACTCCGTACTACAACAAACAAACATGGCTAAACCAAAAAACTTTTAGAAATCACCAAAATAAAGCCATAAAAGCAATGTAATAGTGATCATAGGAACTGTGACCGAAATTTCACAATAAACGACATAAACAACATGTACCACCAAACCCTGTAGCCATAGCTGGCTGCATGAGTTACTCCACAACAGCAGGAGCATCAGTAGGAGTATCAACATTTTCCAATGCACCTTTAAAGATCTGTATGTAGCACAAGTAGCTACACGTGTAGCACAAGTAGCTACATATGTAGTAGCTACGGGCCCCGCACTTTCAAGGGCCCCGCGCTAAATGCTTTCAAGCTATCAATTCCGGTTCAGTGATTTTACACTTGCTCTATTACTATAGTATTATACTGCCTTCAACTTTTATGAACGACTGGGTGTTTAAGGTTAGCGATTTGTCGTATTATCTGGATGTATAGCAAACGAAAAAATATTATTGCTTTACTATGCAAGTTAAAAATGTGCGTTTTAATATATATATTTTTTATTTAGGGCCCTTTTATAACATGTGCTACAGGCTCCGTGCTAGTTTAATCCGGCACTGGCTGGGCATCAAGCATCAGAATCACAAGAATATTTTATTTTATACTCCAGGAGGAGCAAATCCGATGAGCTGTAAAGCTAATTTTTTCACAGATGTTCCAGTAAGGGGGCGCATGGTCAGAAGGTTTACAACAACAAACGATACAAAAAAACACGATAGCAGTGCAAAGCATAGGAAGGTAAATAAATCACTTACAAATATATATACAAATAAAACTAAACTATGTTTTTATCTTGCCAGGTAAGGCCTACGGCGAGGCACCCTCTTCATCTCAACGTCATCTCAGAATGTGATCATCTTTATTTAGACTGTAGTAGGAATCCGATGAGCTATGAAGCTCTTTTTCACAGATGTCCAACTCGGAGCGCGGGTCAGAAAGTTCAAACGACAAACGTTACAACAACCGACGGGAGTGCAAAATCTAGGAAATGTCAGCAAGTCACTGAACAAAAAGTTAAGTTTCTATTTAAAGCTTTCGTGACTGCAAGGATTCATCTTCTTTGGTTCTTTCGGTAAAGTCACGTAGAATGAGAATAAAATAATAAAATAACACAATAAAATTCTCACGACGTTTCGGCCACAATGCAAGCAGCCGTCTTCAGGTGAAAGGAACAGACCTGTCGGGACGATAGAGCTTCAATGAACGATGTTAAGATTCGTAACGACTTTTAAGCTGGTTGGGAGAAGTGAGGCACCTTGACAAAGGGGTTTACATATCAAATGCATCCATAATGGAGGATTTTTTTTTAGTTAGATCGCATAAAAATATAAATGTGTCGTTAAACCCGCGACCACCCGACACAGCCAACTAGTAATGGTTGTCACGTAAACAGAACGTGCCAATTCGTCACTAGTACAGCACTAACCGGTGTGTTGGAGAGCCAAGCCACAACATTTAGAATCTGAGTACGACGTTTTGCCAGTAATTACAACAAGCTTCATCAGGCGACAGCCAGATTTTTAAGTAAAACTTGGAAAGCTACATCGATGTCTGCAGATGTCTGACACCCCCTAGTGACGCCGTTGCCGGGACCGCTCGCTCTCTCTGTGCCTCGTCCTCCGCAAGCAGGAAAAAGCAAAACAACAACAACAACAACCGCAAACTTCTTACAATGCATGGATCCTGTGAAAGAAGTTCAATATGCATATACTACATTATACACTACACAACTACATCACTGTACAATACACTAGTATATACTACACTACTATACTATACACTACACAACTATACCCTACACTACTATACACTGCGCTAATATATACTTCACTACACTATACACCACATTAAACTACTATACAGTTCATTACACTACTCTATACTACGCCATTACACTGAGAACTAATTTCTTTAGAACTGCTTTTTGTGTGTTAGTTGGTTGTCCCCCCCCCCCGCCCGCATCTCCGATTAGCGCGGTTTGCTACGTACGGTGCGAAAGAAGTTCAACGCACGACTATATAATGAGTTGAACCCTGCGGGGAACGTCTCTCTCCAAGCTGATCCCATCACCATCGTCGTCGTGACAGGGAGTGAGACTGTGGCATGTCACACATGAAGACGAGGGGGGGGGATCTGAATGGAAATTGGAGACAAAGATCCCCCGTGTAGCCTTAACAGACTATTGGGGCAAGTGCCGTTAGCGAGTAGCACCGACGAAGGCCGGCACCACACACGAGGGTGTTGGTGGACGGCACCACGCACGGCCCCAGTGCTCAAGTTTACCACGCACCGCACCAGGTACTCATTTGAGGCTGCGTCGACCTAGGGGAGGCCCAGGACCGGTTCAGATAATCGTCACCGGTGTTGGTGGCCGTGAGCGGTATTCGGGTTTGTTGCCGCAGTGCGCTAACCGCTGCGCCACCGCTCCTCACCACACTCCCGCATGTTTACATACTTGAGCTATCTGCCATGATTGCACCCTTGGCCATTCACAAAAAAAGGCGCCCGGTGCCACTTCAACGTCGTTCACAACTTCAAAACTATTTTCTAGTGGGCCGGGTGGCCCAGAGGTCAGCGCCCTGAGCTGGCACTGTTGAGAACCTGGGTTCGAATCCACGCAGCCACTCGCGATTGGTTCTCACGTGCAGTGAGTTGATGGTCTCAGCTCGGTCATCAAGGACTGCACACAACAACAACCGCCATTCGCCACTAAGTGGCGGTGACGTCACCACGACGCTTGTGCCAGGCCATGTGCACCTTGAGACCACGTGAAGTGTCGAACGCCCGCGGGCAGGAGGTCACGGGGCAGACCCAAGTGCCACGGGTCGACTGACTAAGATGACTGAGATGACTGGCTGATGCACCACCTGTGCCCCCTACTGTGCCAACCTGCTGTGCTTTAGCCACCCGGCGCAACGCTCGTTGTTGTGAGCGTCGCTCCTCCGCCCTCCGTTGTTGTTGGAGGGCGACTGCCTCCAACTGCCCAGTAGCAGCGTCCTTCACGAGCCTCCTCCACAGAGGCAGATCTTGACACCGCTGGTACCAGTAATCGGCAAGTCCACTCAGCTCCACGTTCTCCTGTACCACATCACTCCATCTTTTCTCTAGCCCCTGCCGCGCCCGTTTAGCCCCCTCGATCCGGGCAAACAAAAGCTGTTTCGGCATGCGGTGGCTGGGCATGCGGGCTACATGACCCAGCCAACGCAGCCTTGCCTGCCGGAGGTGCTCCCACACACACACAAACATTCCCCATCACATTAAATTCGGTACTGTATTACACTTGATTTGGCTATACAGCATTTAGAATTAAACAATAATTATATCGGTTGGACAATCAAGCAATGCGTATACTCAGAGCAGAGTGTGTGGAAAAGTGTCCCCCATAACTGTAACTGATAGAAAAAATGAAGGATAGTTCAGATGTCCTGTGAAAGAAAAAATAACTTACCACTACCAATTACATGGGGCACAAATAATTACGATGATTATGTATACCCAGAGAACCAGCGTGGAGGAGTAGGCCGAATATCCCCCAAAAGTGCTCTCAAGAGCTTCCTTGGGTGGACGCTCTTCCACCAGCAGTGGCGTGAGTGAGCAATTGCAGGGCTGCGCATTACCTTTTCAGTACCACACCGAGAACCATGACCATCACGGTGGCTAGGAGATGTTAACTACCTCGCCTGGTATACAGGAGGTCGTGGGTTCGGTACCGACGCCTGTTGCTGTATATTTGTAGTTAGCGTCTTCTCCCCGTGGTGGCGTGGATTTTTATCCGGGTCCTCCGTTTTTACCTTCCACGTTGAGAATCAACATCACGCGTTTCGAGTGTGTGGCTGCTGTACGTTTCCACACGGCGATGATGAGCCACTTCGTTGAGCTTATCATTTGCGGCCAGGTCGCAACTGAAAATGAGCCATTTAGCTCAGTGGGCCTTACCTGGTAAAATAACATAAAAAAATAGTTTATAGTTTTAAATATAAACCCCACTCGCCATATCCTCTATCCCTGTGCTGGGCCCTCAGACCACCGCGTCGCTGTCACGTCGTTCGTGTTGTTCCGCACGATGCCGCTCTGTTTACCCATTCCGCACGTTCCACTGCCACTGCGAGCCCAGCCGGTAGAAGTGGCGGTGGTTTCGATTGGTGGTGGTTACGATGGCGGTAGTAGGGGTGGTAGTGGTGGTGGTGGTGGCGATTGGTGGTGGTGGTTGCTATGGCAGTGGTAGTAGTGGCGGTAGTGGTGGTGGTGGTTGAGATGGCGGTGGTGGTAGTGGTGATTGGTGGTGGTGGTTGCGATGGCAGTGGTAGTAGTGGTGGTGGCGGTGGTGGTCGTGGCGATTGGTGGTGGTTGCGATGGCGGCGGGCACATTTGCTGCGCCTCCATCTCTGCCTCCGTGGCCGCCTCCGTCCCGTTGCTCTGTAAAAGCTGTTATTTGAGACGCGCTCGGCTGACTGATTTAAACAAAACATGAACCCAGAAATGTCTTTCTTACGGAACCAAATACACGGATTAGGAGGGCGGCGGCCAATTGGGATACATTTTTTTCTAAGAACAAATTATCGCGAGCGGTCTGATTTTTGGGAAGCAATGAAGCATGATCGCTTAAAAAAAACCCCACGGGCTTCCAGAGTAATAACACGTTACGGAAAGATACCCATCTCAGTTCAATTGCAGTGAAATATGATGACGCGCATTGCATTTTCACCACCCACGCACAGGCAGAAGACGAGTGGACAGCGCATTGTGGGGGGCCACTGGCGGCGAGCAGCCGATATTGCTTCCGACTCGACGCAAGATTCATTACTTTTTCAACACCCAAGCGCGATGCTGCTGCTGCTGATGTCCTCTCGGTTCACGAGTGCGGGTGGACAACGTGGACACCCGCACACGTGACCCTGTACGCATGTTGAACTTCTTTCGCGCCGTACGTAGCCAACCGTGCTAATCGGCGGCGGAGTAGCGGCCAAGCGGTGGCGCGTTTTTGCCGCTGGTTGTAGAGGTGCACGGTTTGAATCAGGCAGGCCGTCCTGTGTATTCCTCCTTGTTTTGTGTGTATGGCTGATGTAGACGCAGAGCAACAGCGACAGTTTCACATTCGCGTGGTCAGTCCGTGTCGTTGCTGCTCTGGAGAGCGAGGAGATCGACGAACGATGTTCGAAACAGGTGGACTTCTCCACAAATCTGGCTGTCGCCTGATGAAGCTAGTTGTAATTATAGTAATAGGTTTTACCCTTTTAACTGGCACAAAAACTGACACCTTTATTCAAGCCATCATGTTTGCAATAACCACAACACAAACAGTCAAAATGCAAACAAAAGAGAAACGTCGTACTCATATTGTAAATGTTGTGGCTTGGCTCTCCAACACACCGGTGTGCTGTACTAGTGACGAATTGTCACGTTCTGTTTACGTGACAACCCTTACTAGTTGACTGTGTCGGGTGGTGTCGTGTTGAATGACACATTTACATATTTACGCGATCTAACCCCCACAAAAAAGCTGTATTATGGATGATATTGTTCGCGAAAGCCCACGTGTTAAACTGATCGATGTTCGGTTGACGGCATTGGCCGCGATTTTTTTCACTCAACGGAGACACACACAGAGAGAGAGAGCGAGTGGCGGCCGCCTGAAGGGCCGCTGCAATCCTCCTCCAACTGCGGCTGGATCAGCCGTCCACGCACGCACGGCGAACGTCAAAGATCCCGTGGCGTCATTCGCACGAGGAGGACGCTGCGTTGCCGGCGTCATGGTACACATTTGTCACGTGAACAAAAAACAATGTCCTTGCAAAAAAAAAATACTCAATCGAGATGATGCGTAGCAAACTATAAACTACATATTTTTTTTAATCAAGTAAGGCCCACTGAGCTGTATAGCTCTTTTTTCGGAAGCGACCTGGGTATCACAAATGATAGCTCAACGAAGTGGCTCATCGTCATGTGGACATTTATATCAGCAGCCAAATACTCTAAACGCGTGCTGTTGATTCTAAATGTGGAGGGGAAAACCGGAGGACCCGGAGAAAAATCCACGCGACCACGGGAAGAGAGACACGCAAACTTCAAATATACAGCAGCAGCAGGAGTCAGTGTCGGGGTCGAACCCACGACCTCCTGTGTACCAGGCGAGGTAGTGAACATCTCCTAGTCACCGTGGTGATGAGACAGAGACACGCAAACTCCAAATATGCAGGCGTCAGGGTCGGGATGGAACCCACGACGTCCTGTATACCAGGCAATGTAGTTAACATCTCACCACCGTGCCGCCCAAATAGCAACCATCGTAATCCCTCGACTTCTTGAGCGACGCGTTGCACAATCTCAGCGGCCTCGTGTGCCTGGCAAGACGCACGTGACTCTAGTCGTGTGTTCACACCGACTGCTACAACTGGCATAACCCAACAGCTGAACCGATAATTAATCGTTGTTTTCATTTCCACGTCTGACAGTCTAGTCAAATACACAACACTGACTATTCCATTCAAAATTTGTGAACACAAAATAAATAAAAACGCAAACCCTTGTCATTTCACTACATTCTTGAGCTGACCGAGAGGGGGCAATGCCCCGGTGTTTAATGGTCAGCACGCTGGACTCACAATCCAGAGGTCACCAGTTGGATTTCCTTGCGCGGCAGTTGAGACAATGGTCGAGTTTCTTACAGCACCCGCGGTCCCTTCCACCCAGCGGCCTGAGTGGGTTCAACCGCAGTCAGTCGATCGGCAAGGTCTGTGAAAAACTGGACATCTGTGAAAAAATAACTATTGGGCATCTAAAAAAAGCTTTATAGCTCATCGGATTCCTCCAGTTTAAATCAATATTCTGATTCTGAAATATTCCGAGGTCGCGTGTGGCGGGGGGGGTGAAGTGTGGATACGCCCACTCCTTCCAAGACGTCCGGTCAGCGTGAAGGAGTCGGCCAAGACGAGTCCTTTCGAGCTCGGTCCAGTGGAGGGCCTTCCACCAGCAGTGGCGCAAAGGAGCAATTGCAGGGCTGCGCCTCTACCTCGTACCTGTTTGTGACAATTATACCGTTCGGGCTCATATCCCAGACGGACACTCAGCCGCGGGCTCCCGTCTCGGCGAGTCTCGTCCGTCAGCCGAGTCCATCTCTGCTCAGAACCCAGCACCCGTCTCGTTCCCTCACTGGTTATCCGCGGGGGAATTGAAAAACCATAAAATAATTGACTTGCTTTTAAACGTATCGATGATAAGTCATATTTAGGCCCTAAGTAATTGCAGTTGCTGCTGACAAATGGCAATATCATTTCACGCAAAAAAAACCTCCGTCATTAGCATTCCGCTGGGAAGATGTCACGTGGTGGTGATGGTGGGGATGGATGGATGGCTAGCCGACATTACAGCCTTACGGCTGGATCATTTCGGAACCTAATCTCGACGTGTCTCAAAGCCAAGAAGGATGCGCCCTGGTCAATACGATGATGGGGCCCACCCTGTGTGGGGGGGGGGGAGAAGTATTTCTCCACAAAGCGGTGATGGCAGCTCAATAGGACACATTTGTCCCCTCTAGGCCAGGCTTAGTCAATGGCCACGATTTTGGCGAGGATGGAAGCGGGGAGGGGGTGGATTTGCCTCTCTGCAGGAAGCGCCTTTCACCGGACCGACACCTAGCAGAGTCGCCCACACTACCTCGAGCCTGTTAACGATCCCAGGTCGCACGTCGTCGACGATCCGAGCCTTAATTCACCACGGCCCTGCATGGGGGAGCGACAGCCCGGCCCACGGTGGCGAGGTGTTAACGTCCTCGCCTGGTATACAGGAGGTCGTGGGTTTGATCTCGACCCTGACGCCTGAATATTCGGACTTTGGGTGTCTCTCTATCCGCGTGGTCTCGTGGATGTTTTTCATCCGGGTCCTCCGGGTTTTCCCTCCGCATTTAGAAACATGCATTGGGATTATTTAGATTTATTTTACTGCTATGAATGTCCACGTGATAAGCCTCGTTGTTGCGCTTTCATTTGCGGCCAGGTCGCTTCCGAAAAATAAGTTAACACCTCAGTGAGCTTTGCCTGGTACGATGGGGATGGTTTAGTTTTATTTGTTTGTGTTTGGGTTATTTGTTTACTTTCTTGTACTTTGCAGGACTGTCGTGTTCGTACTGTTTGTTGTTGTAACGCTCTTACCCGGCCCTGCTGGACATCTGGGAAAAGAGCTTTATAGCTCATCGGATTCCTCCTGCAGTATAAATAAATATTCTGATTCTTGTCCTTCACCCGCACCTCCGATTAGCACGGTTGGCTACGTACGGTACAAAATAACTTCAACATACACACATCGGTGTGAGACAAAGGCGGCGTGTTCCTGGTCACACCCCGTCTTAAATGCCCCATTCCGGCCTTCGCATGCGCTGCTTGGCACCAACAGCGAGTGCAACATCCACGTCGAGTCCTCGTGTATGTGTCGAGTTCTCGTGTTTGTGTCGAGTCCTCGTGTTTGTGTCGAGTCCTCGTCTCTGCGTCGAGTCCACCCAGAGAGCTACGAGCACCGAGCGCGCTCCGCGACGCTCAAGATGACGGCGACCGCTGCGAGTGGCCGGGCGGCAAATCTGAATGTCCCCTCTTTTGAACGACATCGCCGCGTTGGCCATCATCCAACTCGAGACTTTGCCGCATTTTTCCCCTCCCTCTCTCTATCTAGAGTTTCACGAGAGGCAAGCCGAGACCCGTTAATGGCTTCACGAGAAGCTTAACGGCAGCTGCGAGCCTGTCTGCGAAATACGTCTCTTTGCCTTTATAATTCCCCAAAGCCGGTGGCTTTGTTACTGCCCGCCCCACCGCGCTGTGTGGCCACGGGCAGTAGACCCGGCGGGCACGCGTGGAGGCGCGGTCCTCGCGGGCGTCAACCGAACGCCGCTTCTGGAGCCAGCGTCGCCCGACCATACTTGCAGTGCCGGGGTATCCTGGGAGCAAAAGTAGCTACATTTGCTACAGGCCCCGCACTAGCTTAATCCGGCACTGATCGCCACCATCACCGCCAACACCATCACCACCGTCACCACCATCATCTCCGCCCATCACCTCCACCATCACCACCATCGCCACCACCATCACCACCATCGCCGCCACCATCACCACCATCGCCACCACCATTGCCACAATCACCACTGTCACCGCCAACGCCATCACCACCGTCACGGCCAGCACCATCACCACCGTCACCACCATCATCTCCACCATCACCTCCACCATCGCCACCACTATCACCACCATCGCCGCCACCATCACCACCAGCACCATCGCCACCACCATCACCACCGTCACCGCCAGCACCATCACCACCGTCACCACCATCATCTCCACCATCACTTCCACCATCACCACCATCGCCGCCACCATCACCACCAGCACCATCGCCACCACCATCGCCACAATCACCACCATCACCGTCACCATCACAATCACCACCATCACCGCCAGCACCATCACCACCGTCACCACCAACGCCATCACCATCACCACCATGGCCAACATTCTCGCGCCGCTCCAAGTCGCGCACCGTCGCTCGGCCACAGTCCTGGAGAGGGTCACGAGCGAGTGAGAACGCCACCGCAGGGGCAGCAGCCGTGCCACGTGGCCTGCAGCGAGGAGAAGATCCCCGGCACCGAAACCGTGCCACGAGGCTGCGCGCATTCCCGAATCCGTCTCATAGAAATGTTCGCGCGATGAGTGGCTTTTTTAACGTTTCTTCTTTTCGAAATAATCAAAATGCCCGAAGCCCCCCCCGTGCGATGTTCCCCGCTCGTGTTCGACCAAATCGAACACGAGTACGTAAATTAAACACGCCATCCCCGTGAGACGCGAAATAATGTTTTAGATTGAGTCCTGCTGGTGGGACGTAATGAGCATGTCTCCTGCAAGACGCGGAGCGGTCGCCCCGCGTCTCGCGACGAGGGCGCCGTGGAGCCTCGGGCAGCTCAGCACGCAGCGCCTCGCAAATTATCACCGCTCGCAGCTGCCGTCAGGAGCACACGCAGGTGGTGGGCAAGCGCCACCAACCCATGTTCGCACGCAAAGGCAAAAATTTCCCCCCCCCTACCTCCGTATAGCCTGGAACAGACTGTCGGAGCAAGTGCCGTTAGCGAGCAGCACCTGTGAAGGTCGGAACGGCGCACGAATGGGCTGGGTGGCTAGAACAACGCCCGGCCGCCTTTGTCTTCCTAGTGGCGATGTTGACACACTGCACCGGGGACTGATTTGTGGAGGCCCAGAACCGATTCAGATAGTTCCCGCTGGTGTTGGTGGCCGTGAGCGGGAGACGAACTCGGATCGCCGGGTTCGTAGCGCAGCGCTCTGACCGCTACTCTACCACTCCCCACACACAACAAAGAGATTGTGCGGGAGATGCTGTCCGTGGGTCAGAGAGCCCAGGCATCACGTGATACACGGCACCTGTGGTCCATGACCCCCACAACGGCCCCCCGTCGTCTCGGCCTCGACCGCTGCCCGCCGGCGGCACTTCGAGCGCAGCGGCGGCTCGACGGTTCGCGCACTCCACGCTCCCACGGACCCCGGGGGCTACACCTGAGTTGGATCCCCGGCCGCGGCCGATGGCAAGCGGCGAGCGACGCCTCGAACCGGTCGCCTCTCGCGAGGAAAGAACAACCGGCACCCATCCCCCCTCGGGATTTCGGCTCCATGCCTTCGGCAGGTGTCGAGCACCTCGCCGAGTATCAGCGCATCGCCGGGGCCTGCGGGATCGTCTGAAGAGATCACGCTCAGCCCGGCGGGGGGCTTGGGAGCGGGGGGGGGGCGAGGTAGAGGGGGGGGGGAGGGAGACTCCCCCCCCCCTTTACACATTTGGGGCTCGTGTCTCACCGCCGCGTCTCCACGCTTGATGAATGTGAGAAGGGGAACACCGCCAGCAGCTCGGCAGTGCAAATATCACGGCAGTCCCCGTCTGTGCATCGCCTCCCCCGTGGTTGTTTACACGCTGGGTGATGTCGTGACCAACTAGAGGCCATGGAGAGACAGGCAGAGCGTGTCCTTGCGAGCTGTGTACTCAATGGATCACATGCGCTGTCGTTTACTGACAGCATGCCGAGTCTATGCCCTTATAGAGCACCCAGGATGGTGCTATTAGGAACGCGAATGTTTACCCAGGATGGCCTCGCTGAGTCTCAAGCCTCATTGTGTCATGCTCGCAGGGGCAGTGGCAGCAGCTGCTGGCCATCGAACAATGACGGTCACTTGTACCGAGCGCTTTCGGATGCGCTTCCGCGGCCGTCTGGAACGCTCTTCCTTCCGATATTAGGACGCCACTGGAGCTGTGCACTTTGACATCGAGATAAAAAAACTAATTTCTTTAAAACTGCTCTTTGTGTTTAGTTTGGTGTGTCCCCCCCCCCCCACCTCCGATTAGCACGGTTGGCTACGTACGGTGCAAAAGAATTATCAACATACAGTACAAACGTTGTCAGAAGCTTCACCGCAGTGTTCACTGCAATGTATGCGTGTTGAACTGCTTTGGCACCGTACGTAGCCAACCGCGCTAATCGGGGGTGCGGGGAAGGTCAACAAACTAAATTGACTGTGGTATTTGTGGAAATTAAGATGCATCTGTAATCTTTCTCTCTCTCTCCTTATTACGATCAGAGGAAACAAGAAGATGCTCGGTGTAGTCGGCACTTTGCTTCGTTCATCATTTCGTCAAGTTATTTGCCGGAGAGCAGGTTCATGGCTCTCGACTCGAGATCCCTCCATCTCCCCCGGACTCTCCTCGTCACCTCGCCCGCACTCCACCACGCTCAAGGATGCCGTGAACAGCGGGGGTGGTTTCACGTTGCCCCTCTCTGCACGCGCGAGGTCTGTGACTGAATCCAAATTGATGTTTCCATAATCGACACAGTGTTGGCTAACCTCTGCGCGAGTCAACGTGCTGTTAACAGAGCCGCCGCTTTTACAAGAACGCGGCACGGGCCATGAATCGAGTCTTCAGTCTGTAAGCTAAATAAATAAACATGTCTACGTGTTTTAGCCTCCAATGGCCGTGCTTGGCATGGCTGAGGCTCTCAATCGAGCGCCCTGTGTGTGTGTGGCACCAGCTGTGTGGGTGAGCGGTGGGGTAGCGGTTAGCGCGCTGCGCTACGAACCCGGCGACCCGAGTTCGATTCCCGCTCACGGAACAACACCCTGTCCTGGGCCTCCCCTAGGTCGACTCAACCTCAACCTGGTGCGTTGCGTAAAAAAAAACATCGCCACTGGGGAGACAAAGGCGGCCGGGAATGGTGATGACCACCCACCCCCGCGCGTGTGCCGTGCCGGCCTTCATAGGGTGCTGCTCGCTAACAGCAACTTGCCCCAACGGTCTGTTAAGGCTACACGGGGGATCTTTGTCTTTGCAGCACCAGCCACGGGGGCAGGGGAGGGGGGCTACGCGTCTCAGCGGTGCCTTTTTTCGAGACCGCCGCTTCGAATCGCACGGCCACTGCCGACAGAACAAAGGAGGGCGACGACGCGGTGTGGAGACGACGCGGCGTCCGTGTCGACCGCCCTCTCAGAGCCCCATCGGTTGACTCGACGACGGCGCCTTCGAAGGGTCGTCGTCACGCGGGGCCACGCGGGCGCCGAGCCGCGGACTCTCCACTGGTGCGAGGTGGCTCACACTGAAAAGCAAGTTGGTAGAGTGTGCGTGCATAATGTATGTACGTTGATGGCCCGATGAAAACCCCTAACCGGTAATGGATGTCCGTTGTAATTTATATGAACACATTGACCCCTCCGGCCCCCCCCCCTCCTCCCCTCTGACCCTCGCATCTGATTGGCTCACAGGTGACGACATCACATTTACACCCCGTCTATCTAAGAAGGAAACAGGAGGAGGATTTCTCCACAAGTCTGGCTGTTGCCTGATGATGCTGGTTGTAATTACTGGCGAAACGTCGTGCTCGAATTGTAAATCTTATGGGTTTAGTCTCCAACACAACCGATGTGCAAGTTTTGTGTTACGTGACAAATCTTATTAATTGGCTGTGTCGGGTGGTGGGGGGTTTAGCGACACATTGATATTTACGCCGTCTAACCCAAATAAACCCCTCTATTTTGGATAATATTTATCGCAAACGCCTATGAGTTAAACTGAAAGCAACTTGTGTCTATAAATAAATAATAAACAAATGTTACTTTTTATTTTTTTACAATATGAGGCCCCTTTCGATATTTTATCAGAAGCGACCTGGCTATCACAAATTATAGCCCAACGAAGTTGCTTATCATCACGTGAAAATGTTTAGCAGCCAAATACTCTAAACGCGTGATGTTGATCATAAATGTGGAGAGAAAAACCGGAGGACCTGGAGAAAAATCCGCGTGACCACGGGGAGAGAAACACGCAAACTCCAAATATACAGCAGGCAGCAGGGTCGGGATCGAACCCACAACCTCCTGTATACCAGGCGAAGTAATTAATATCTCGCGGTTAGTCCACAGCGCAGATAATTCACCCACGGATAATCCCGAGTCCGCCTTATGAGATAATAATAATAATAATAAAATGCGTGAACCTTTCGTAAATTCACTGCTGGATGAAGGTTTTCACACAACGTATCAATCACGGCGATTGCTTGACCATACTTCACCACACTGGTCACTATGCGTTGCTTGAGAGATGGGGCGCCAGGACTTGTTCGGCAGATTTCACTCACCACTGATATTGGCCACGACTGGGTATTGAACTCAGGTCGGCAGGTTGATAGCACGCTGCGCTAACCACGACACTACCATTTCACCTCCAATCACTGTACATACCCAGATAGTTTAGAGATATATGAGCGTGTGATCTGATGAAACCATCTTCTGTAAGAGGCAATAAATCCACGCCCCAAGAGGGAGATTATTCCTCTGTAACACATGTATTATTCATTCCCGAGACAGGGCCAAATCTTATCAATTGCTCATTTCCTTAAAGGAATCAATTTTTGTTCCATAAGGTCAGAGATGTGATGACCTCCATTCCTTTCTATTAGGGGCCTCATCAGACGCTGTCAGCAAGTGCGCGCGAAACTGGACCTCCGCTGCTGCGCGTTGGGGACCTCTCGCATCAATCTGCGACTGCCACCAGCGGACAGAGGAGGCCGAAGACACGTGCAGGACAGGCTACCATCGCCCAAATCTCCGGCAATCGCTTTTGCGACTGCAGCAAGCGACGCGTCACGTGCGGGCAGGGTCTCTGAGCGTCGTGCTCGGAAGTTCATCTTCGGCTAGTCGGCACCAACAATTGGCCAAACTCTGCGGTCCTCTCTATATATTTAAGACGTTATCGACAAATTAATGAGAGCGTACGTGTGGAAGGAAACCCGAGCACCCAGCGAAAACCCACATGTGCGAGAGGGAAACACTCTATCCCATTCAAGACGGAACAAGTGGAGTCCACATTTTTTTTGCTGGACTGCAATTTATCGTGGCGAGCCAGGGTACGGCACGTCAGCGCCCGCGGGAAGGCAGTTTCACAACACTCGTGGTGATTCACCAACCTTCGCTGCTGTCCCCATCGTGCTGGATTACTTGCAGCCTCGCGCAGCAGCGTAACCACCACCGCTACCACCACCGCTACCGCTGCCGCCGCCACCACCACCACCACAGTCACCTGGCTAAAGGCGACGCGTTGGCGCCCGCGCGTTCCACGTCCAGCGCTGTGCCCATCTTCCGCGCTGCCCCACAAACTAACAATAATAAATACTTTCATTTTATATAGCGGCGTTATTCATGCCAACAGCATCCCACAACGCTGTACATTACATTATATATAAGGACCAAATCCCAATTGGCTACGCACGGCGCAAAAGAAGCCCAACACACACACACACCAAGCAAACGAAAACTCCTACTACCAAAGCAAAACAATAATAAACAAATTGAGAAATGTCACCAAAGACTAAAAAAGCACAACCTACAACAAGTTATCGAGACGAAGACATCCGTCCGTTCGGTCACACCGAACGCGTTTATCCAAACTACGAACGATCCCACTTCAATTTTGCGCTGCGTGTCCGCCCAGTTTCCCCATTGCCAAGTCCGAGCGTGTCAATTTACTCTTCAATTTCTACTTCAATTTCCGTGACAACATTTCCCCGTCGGCTTCGCTCGGGAGGGCACAGGCAGCGACAGCAAACGGAGGCGTTCAGTGCAGAATCAGAATCAGAATCTTTATTTCATACTGGAGGAGGAATCCGATGAGCTATGAAGCTCTTTTTCACAGAAGTCCAGTCGCGGTACTGGGATCAGAAGGTCACAACAACAAACAGTACAACAAAAACGATAGGAGTTCTAGGTATTGGGAAGTTAAAAAATAACCTAAAAGTATATATACACCATTAAAAGATTTTTTTTTACCAGGTTAAGCCCACTGAGCTATTAGCTTATTTTGCAGAAGCGACCAAGCAACAAATGATTGCTCAACAAAATTAAAAGCAGAAAAGACGAGCGGGAGGCAGCAGCAGCCACGCGGAAGGGGAGCCGGCGCTACCAACAATTGCCCAAGCTCTGCGATCCTCCATACGTTAAGATGTTTTCAGCCAAATGACTGAGAGTTCTGTATACAACATGTGGGAGGAAATCGGAAGCGACCTGGCTGTCGCAAATGTCAGCCGAACAAAGTGGCCAATCACGCGGACAATGTATCGCATCAAAACAGTCCAAATAATCTAAGTGAAGTTTGGTTAACGCAGCGGCCCGCGCACTCTGTGCACGTGGGGGGGCGGGGGGGAGAGAGAGAAAGAGAGATACGAGACGGATGCGCGACAGGTTCCGAACGGGTTCAGGAACAGCGCCCGTGCCCAACATGAATGCGAGCCGCCTCCACAGAGAGAAAGACAGAGAGAGAGAATGCAGAAAAACATGTGAAGGATTATCTGGCTAATTTGGGAGAAAACCGCGGGTGACAAGTGGACCCCACCCGCTCATTCCGAGCGGATGAAGGCAGCTTTCTGCTAGGAAACCGACCGTGCGTGGATCTGACGGTCATTACGCGCCACGATTCTCGTGGGATGATAGCTCGCCGGAGGTTCGCACACCTACAAAGACGCGATGGGGGTTTATTTTTTGTCTTGGCCCTGCTTGGTGAGCGTCATTGACAATCTGCCGCGACTGCTTTCCCCACGCGGCTGTCTGCAGGAGTCGTCACCGCCTCTGTTCGCGGCGGTTGCTGCACACGTGTGGTTGCGCCACGCGTTCTGTGATCATAGCAGCAGCAGCAGCAATGTCCTTGCGTGCCGCGCATGGGCCCGCTGACGCTCCCTCCGTCTCCGCTCTGCGACGCCGAAAACAGACCACGCGTACGCGGCACTTCGATCGTGGCACCACGAACCATCAACCACCCCACCACCCTCCTCCTCCTCCTCCCACCATCAACCTGACTTATCCCACTGCTGCTGGACCGAGGGGCGACGTCGTCGTCGTCGTCTCTCGCGGATCTCGCGATGCCGAAACCCCAACGTGGCCGCTGCGCGCGAGGCCGTCTCGGGCGGCCGTCCTCGACGTGACCAGGAGCCGTGTGGATGACGAAGCGAGCTCTTCGTAGCCACGCGAGGCGGCGCGCGGCGGGTGAGGGGGGCCGGCGGTGAGGGGCGCTGCTCCGCTCTCGAACTGGCGGCTCCTTGTGAGCGGCAGTCTCGGGCCCACGAGGACGATGCCCGGGGCCTCCTCAACCCTGAGAAGACGGCGCCCGGACTCTCGAGACGGCGTCCGGCCGTGGCTGTCGTCGTGGTGAATTATCCGCCCACCCCCTCCGCGGACGGGAGGCAATGACCCGACATGACCCGGGGCGATATCAGGTCGCGACCCGGGGCGATATCAGGTCGTGACCCGGGGCGATATCAGGTCGTGACCCCACCTTCACGCCGCTGATGGCTGGGCAGCGCGCGGGACAGCGGTGTCGCGATGCACGAGATTATCGAGGCCGCAGGGCACGAGCGCAGAATTCGTCGTTTTTCACAAGACCGGCGGGGCGGAGACGCGCACTTGCACAGCACCCTGGCCCTATTAGTCACGGGTGGGGCAGGCAGTGTGATTGAGCGAATGGTGGTAACTTGTCTCCCGGTGAAGGCTCGGAGAATATCATTCCTCCATTCCACAACGGCACGGGCGGTCGGTGTCAAAACGGGGAGGCTTTGTCTTGTGATGCACAAACGAGCTTAGAGGTGTGACGCTGTGCATAGCTCCTTGCGCCGTAAACCTGGCGATCTGAGTTCGTTTCCTGGACATCCTCCACTCAGGCGAAATTGATAACGTACGGTGTTTCCTTAGCTATGGGCGGACACCGGAGAATCCAGAGGAATTCCCATGCAGAACACAGAGAGAGGGAGAGAGACAGAGACAGAGAGATATAAACTCATCACGGTGCGCCCGAGTCGGAGAATTGAACCCAGGCGTTTCTTGCCGTGAGGCGCGAGTTACAACCACGGCGCTGCCACCGACGGACGAAGGAGCGAGAAGACGAAGGAGCGAGAAGACGAAAGAGCGAGAAGCCTCGGCCGCCGTGCCCTCGAGGGAACTCGCGAACCGCAGCGACGAGACGATCCAATGAAAACTAGAACATGTGGCAGCCGCTTCGTCACCCGTTGACCCCCTTCAACTGTTCCTCGCGCCTCTAAAATCTCTCTGGAAAAAAAATGAAATCCCCGCTATCGATTCTCCCCCCCCCCCTCTCCACCCCTCCATCCATCCCCCCACCCCCCTGCCAACAAAAAATGCGATTTAACAAATATAAATATAGAGTCTCTCCACGGTCAATGAAGCCGAACTTAAACTGAACGAGATGAATTGCGCGCGCGAGAGGGAAGCGCTTTTGACCCACGGTGTAACAGCCACGGGCGACGGGGAGTTTCGATGATTTCGAAGATTTTTGTTCCTGTTATAAATGTCCACGTGATGATAATGATAAGCCACTTTGTTGAGCGATCATTCGTGATAGCCACGTCGCTGCTGAAACAAGAAGCTAATACCTCAGTGGGCTTTACGTGATGATATTAAAACAACATCGTTTAATAGTATTTGTACATTTTGAAGTGATTTGTTTACCTTTGCTATATTTTGCAAAGGTAAACGTATTCCCCCTCCAGTATAAGTAACGATTGTGATTTTGGACGAATGGGTTTGTCGTTAGGGTTTAAGCGGAGCCGTTCATGCAGGAGGAGGAGAGAGGAGGGGGGGAGGAGGAAAAAGAGGAACGAGGGGGTAAGGAGAAGGAGGGGGGGAAGAAAGAGGAGGAGGTAGGGGGAGGAGGTGCAGGAGGATGAGTAGGAGGAGGAGGGGGGAGAAGGAGGAGTAGGAGGAGGATATTCATTCCAGGCTGAGATGAGAAAACAGCGACCTGCAGGCTTCCCATTGCGCTCTTTGCATTTTTACCATCAAAATATGACCTTAAGAATTTGACCTTCGGGGTCAAGACATTAGTTCCGTGTTTGGTCACGGTACATCTCCAGCACGTCCACTAAGTTAAGACACGCAGTTGTTTAGATCACCTGCTCGGTAATCTTAGATTCGGTTGAGGCATATTGTATTTCATCGCAAATTACTGAATAACCTCGCGTATTTGTTGTCAGATGGCTCTAATAAAAATCGGAATTTATCGAAATCTTAATTTACTCTTCGCGGTCCGATGCTTCACCCCACGTGGGACAGCGGTCAATCCTCAAGCTCATGCGCAGAGCTCAGCCGGTTCACGGGCAGGGCTGCTCCACGTCGCGTGGTACAGCGAGCGCCCTGCGCTATTAACGACCTCGGCTTAGACCCCCATCGGGAAAGAAAAAGCGGCTGTGAATTGTCAGCGTTCGATACGCGGACGATGCGCATTCGCAATGAGCCGATCGATAGTACTGACCTGCGGAGGCGTTGGGTTCCCGTGCCGACCTCGAATATTGATAACGAATCCAAAAATCAGCGATGCGCCATAAACATCAACGATGTCCACCAGTGATGGGGGTTGGGGAGGGGCGCGGGGGGGGGTGCACCCCCCTTAATGAGGAGCAACAGCGACCCATGCGCGCGGTAGCCACCACGGACAAGCGGAGCGATTCGACGCAGCACCGATGGAGCTGTGGAGGGCCGCTTTTGTGTTTCCTTGCAGCGGTGGAGCCGTGCGATCACTTCGCATTACCCATTCCTCGTTCTCACGGCATCCTCATGGGGACTGTGTCTTTATTTTTGTCATTTAGAGCTGCTACGATTAGTTAAGAAAGTTAATACAAAAAAATCGACTGAATATTGTAAGCGGGTTCATCCTCGTGGTCGATTACTGCATGTCTCTTTTGCACTGACTCCCAATTCAAACTCGCCCCCCCCACCCCCGCACGTGACCGATGATGCCGGAGAATTCAGTGGTGTGCTCCAGGGCAGTATTAACCAGAGCGGCTGCTGGGCTCAAGCCGCGTCATTTGGCTGACGCTAAATGCCGTGTACTACAGAGTGGACCGTGTGTGTGCCGACTTTGAGAAATTACTCGCACATTACATCACTTGCTTTGGCAAACACCACGTGATAATATCGCCCCCACCCTCTCGCTTACTAGTAGTCTCCCACTCGTCTGCCTCGGTGATATTCAAATCATCTTTGTGTCGTTTAGCAGTCGTGCGGGGGATCACTGCTGGGGCAGCGTCAGCGTGTTGAGTCGCTTGCTCACTCTCACGGTGGCCATCCACTCCACTCTACGTACCCTCTCTCTACACACTACACACTCTCTGCACTCCACATACTCTCTCTACACACTACGTACTCTCTCTCTCTACACACTACGTACTCTCTCTCTCTCTACACACTACGTACTCTCTCTCTACACACTACGTACTCTCTCTCTCTACACACTACACACTCTCTGCACTCCACGTACTCTCTCTACACACTACGTACTCTCTCTCTCTGCACACTACGTACTCTCTCTCTGCACACTACGTACTCTCTCTCTCTACACACTACGTACTCTCTCTCTCTACACACTACGTACTCTCTCTCTACACACTACGTACTCTCTCTCTACACACTACGTACTCTCTCTCTCTACACACTACGTACTCTCTCTCTCTCTACACACTACGTACTCTCTCTCTCTCTACACACTACGTACTCTCTCTCTCTACACACTACGTACTCTCTCTCTCTCTACACACTACGTACTCTCTCTCTACACACTACGTACTCTCTCTCTCTCTACACACTACGTACTCTCTCTCTCTACACACTACGTACTCTCTCTCTCTCTACACACTACGTACTCTCTCTCTCTCTACACACTACGTACTCTCTCTCTCTACACACTACGTACTCTCTCTCTCTCTACACACTACGTACTCTCTCTCTCTCTCTCCCACCCGACACACACTCTCACGCCACGCGGCAGTGAACGCAGGGGGTGTGTGAGTGAGAGAGATGGGAAAGGGTGTTGGTGGTAGTCGGGCGCCCGCGTGTTGCACCTTTAGACGCGAGCAGCTGCTGAAGGTCACACGGAGAGGTCAACTCGGATCGCGTCTCCTTTTTCAAAGCAGGGGGGGGGGGAGCATCTAAGAAGAAGCAGACGGAGGAAGAATAAATGAAATATGATTGCGAGAAGTGATGTGAACGGCGGCTAGGCTCGGATTTCACGGCTTGCGCCCCGTTACGGAGCGGTGGTGGGGCGAGTGGCGCGTTCGAGAACCCCCGAGGGAGATTCCCCTTCGCTCTCTCCCGTTGGGTGGTGTCGCAGCTCGACCGTGCAGGACCCCCCCCCTCCCCGCCCCCCCCCCCGGCTGGGACAAAGGATCCCCCGTGCGGACCCCCCACTGGGGGCTACGCATGAAGTGCCCCCCACCCCCGGTATCCGTTCCGCAGGGATGCGGTACAGCGTGGCGTGGCCGGGGTTTGTGTGTGGGTTCGGGTAGCCAACCTCTAGCTGACGTCCCGTGCCCCTTCCACCGCTCGTACAGCTGCGATCGTTCCGACCTGCGAGTGTCGAGAGGAGTTCGCGACCTGCCGGCAGCACCTGCGCAGGGCCCCAGCAGGATCGCTTTGAAAGCTGCCGGTCTGGCTGAGGCCTAGAGAGACATTGGGTGAATTCATCTGCGCTTCTCTCACTTTCTTTGCTGCTTTTACAACTTGAGTGAATTTTCTTGCCTTTCCTATGCTGTCCTTTGCACAGTGCCTATCGTGGGTAGTTTTAATTGTTGTTGTTGTAGCCTTCTGAGACGGCCCTACTGGACATCTTTGAATAAAAGAGCTTCAAAGCTCATCGGATTTTCTCCAGTATAAATATGTATTCTGATACTGTTAGTGAAATTATCCGTCATATTACGGGGTCATAAACAAAGCCAAATTTAAGCTTATATTGAATCTAAGTAATTAACCAAAACGTCTCGATATATCACATTGGGTGTAAAATTGACGGATATTATTATTTATGAGTATTCTGTAACGGTGCACGGAACGGAAATATAAAATACAAAAACAGGGGACGCACCGGTTTATTTTTGGAGAAAATGTATTATTCTTGGAATAACAAACAAATAATTAGTTACAACTTCAATAATAAACCTTTTATGAAAAATAAAAAAAATGATATTTGAAATTGCATGAAAATCCGCGTCGCCTGCCAGCAGTGTTACACACACAGCGTGCAGAGTGTCAGGCGTGAGGCATACATCGCCAAAACTGCAAGTGTAGAATGTGTAAGTGATTGCGCATGTAATAACCGTGAGAATAATAAAATAATAAAGTCAATACAATTTTTGTTGGCACGCGTGTGGCGCCTATCTGGCACAAATCTGCCACACGTGAACACTCAATCTCAACATATAATTAGAACGATTCTAAACAATGAGAAATACAAATATATATATTTTTTACAAACTATACGCCGTCTGTTTACAACCACGTAGTACGTCTTTCGCGACAAATGTTATCCATAAGAGGTTTTTGGGTTCGATCGCGTAAATATAAATATGTCGTTAAACCCGCCACCACCCGACACAGCCACTTAGTAAGGTTCGGTCACGTGAACAAAACGTGCCAATTCGTTACTAGCTGAGCACACCGGGTGTGTTGGAGAGTAAAACCACAGCATTTACTATTGGAGCAGCGTGACGTTTCGCCAGTAATTACAGCAGTATCATCGTCAAACCGATGCTGACGGCACAGATCCCGTGTCGTCATTGACAGGAGCAAGCCCTTGCGTGGCAGCGTGAGTGTCCATCTTTACCACATTCATAAATTGTACAGCACGCACGTTACTCAATTGAGATTACAGAGCAGCAGCAATCACCCCCCTCCCCCTCTCTCCTACTGACAGACTCATGCCCGAAATCACTCCTACACATGAGACTCCAACCATCCTGGTCTCTTTTGAGTTCTCACCTGCATGTCAAACAAGATTAATCTGAAACTTGGTAAAAATGCTGTATGTATGCTGAATTTCTTTCGCACCGTACGTAGCCAACCCTGCTAATCTGAGGTGCGGGGGAAGGACAACTAAACACAAAACGCAATTCTAAATAAATGAGATCTGTCAATATAAATGATGATTCGCACATCTAGATTGAGAGAGCGTTCCAGACGGCCGCAGAAAGCGCGTCGGAGAGCGCTCACGATGCTTGTGACCGCCGTTTTTTGCGCGAGAGAGGCCACAACAATTCGTGTTCGCGCACCCAGGCGCACGAAGAGGCTCCGCCCTGTGCACGGAGCCTCCTCGATCACGGACGCCAAGGGAGGACCTCGGCGAGGCGGTTGCCAGCACCCCCCCCCATCCCACCACCGCGAGGGCTCACAAATGGTGCGTGCACAGACACAAAAAGTAAGAGCGACGAGCGGAACGAGGAGGGACTTCCCACGCGCTCCCCGCGAAGTGTGTAGATACGTAATGCAAGGGACGTGTTGCTGGAGAAATTTGGCGAGACATGCTGGCACGGTACTGTGGGGACTGCTGCTGCCCCCCCCCCACCCCCCGCTGTTCAACAGTGTGACCTCTGTGTGACCCCCCCCATCCACCCCGCAGTCTCTTAGAGACAGTAGTTCGCAATAGAGCCCGCGTCTCCTATTTCTCAGGAACAGTTGTTCCCACCTCCTGCCGTTAGTACGCCATGCGGCTCGCCGCACGTACCGAATCAAATGTCTCCCACTGGCACAGGGTCTCCAAATCCCAACGCAAAACTGACGGTCTGGGAGAGAGGCGACTGCTCCAAACAGCAAGGGGCGTTCGCGAACTCACCCAGGTCACCACCGCCCTCTCTGTCATCCGGAGCGTTGCAGCTGCAGCGCCGGACTATTGAATTACCACTGCCGCCGCCTTCCAAGGTAGCCCCAGACTCTGCGTAATAATTCACAAAGCTCGCCAGTGGCATTTTTTCTCTCTTTATTCATCTTCTTCTTCTGTACATTAGTTAATCTGAGTTGTCAAAGCATGGGCGATTGTGTGAGCACGTGCATTGCACTAATACCCCCCCTCCCCGCTATCCATGATGAAGCAATGTACAGTATCTACTTGCAGTGTGTACGTTAAACTTCTTTCGCACCGTACGTAGCCAACCGTGCTAAACGTAGACACATTACGCAGCAGACTAAAAACATTTCTCACAATAGTCACGCCGGTTAACAGTTTCATAAGTCACATGACTGAAGGCCATTGCTACCACCAGAGACGTCAACGTGCCATTTCATTACGTTCAATAGCGAGTCCTCCTCTCTCTCCCCCCGTCTCTCTCTCCCCGTCTCTCTCCCCGTCTCTCTCCCCCCGTCTCTCTCTTTTTTTACGATCAGAGGAAACAAGAAGATGCTCGCTGTAGTCGGAACTTTGCTTCGTTCATCATTTACTTTTTAGGTTTTTTTCAATGCTTTGCTTTATGTGCTCCCCCCCTCTCCCCCCGTCTCTCTCTCCCCGTCTCATTCTCGAGCGGCGATTCCGAGCCGAGGGCTCCGTGAGCCCACGGAGTTGCCGCGATGGCTTTTGCGCGCCCCCTTCGACGAGACCCGGCCAGGCGCTGTCGTGGCGTCGCGCGACGTTTGGAAGTCGCGACGCGCGCCCAGAGCCGTGTCGGCTGCACCCGCCCGGAGCTCGTTGCCAGCTCACATCTCCAGTGGGCCCCCCACCACAGTCCCCAACACCCGAACGGGGATGGCCTTGGTTCGTCCACGAGAGCGAGGGAACGTCAGAGCATGGCGTGTGGAGGGGAGAAGGAGGGTTGGGATGGAGTCTACCAATTATAACAACACGGGATTTTAAAAAACTCTGATATAAACGTAAATGGTGGGCCACCGGGGTCAAATTGAGTCACAGCAGGAATATGACCATCGCAGATAATGAAAACTCACGGGGGGAGGAGGGGTAGGTGGGGGGACATCTGCAAAGCTAACGTCACGGGGATGGAAGCGCAACCCTGGATTTCTGAACTTGGCCCGTCAGAGATTGAGTGACGGGGAGCGGCGTGCCGACCTCGTGACGCCACTTGGCGCAAGGGGGGGCGGGGTGGGTGGTGGTCGTCAGCGGCGCGGGCACGTGCGCAGCTTTGTCCGATTCACGACTCCTCCGGCACGGTAGCGTCGCTCCGCACCACCCGCGCCACTGTCCCAAGCGTCTGTCCAGCGGCGCGTCCCGTCGCGTGCCATGCGGTGCTCAAGGGGGCAACGGAGGCCGCCACAGCGACGTTTCTCTTCTCCTGGAAAACGCCGCCAGACACACACGCGGGTTTATGGGGCGCCACGGTGGCCAGGTGTTAACTACCTCGCCTGGTATACAGGGAGGTCGTGGGTTCGACCCTGACCCTGACCCTGACGCCTGCTGCTGTGTATTTGGAGATTGCGGTGTCTCTCTCCCCGTGGTCGCGTGGATTTTTTTCTCCGGGTCCTCCGGTTTTTACCATACACATTTAGAATCGACATCACGCGCTTAGAGTATTTGGCCGCTAAACATTTCCACGTGATAAGTCCGCTTCGTTGAGCCATCATTTGTGACAGCCAGGTGGCTTCTGACAAATAGCTACGTAGCTCAGCGGGCCTTATCTGGTAAAATAAAACATAGTTTAGTTTATTAAAGGGTGGAGGTTATCGACTAGCATGCAGACGCATCTTTTCTAAAAATAAAAGTTTCAGGTCTGTTAATTAGCCAAAACCAAATTTACAATGGGGGATGTTAACACAAATACGTTTGATTCATATTTAAAAGACGTTTTAAAGTTTCATTACAATTCAATAAAGTAGTTTCTCAGCGATACCTGTAGCTAAAAGCCACAGAGCGAAACCATTACAACCAAAGGGGTCATTGTATCCCATTATTTCACAATTTTACAAATAAAACTTTACCCTTTTCCGTTGATTTAAATTGTAATTTCTTAATTATAGGACAATAACAGTTGCAGCGATTTTATAATGCTGTGTCTTGTCTTGTTTTTTTTTCATGTTTTAAAGTATAAGTTCGTGCGAAACTGTTGGTATCGTCCCCCCACTGATTAAATGGTATCATTGCGAACAGCCCAAAAGCTACGATGAGCAATGTGGATCAAAGCAGATGCCGGTAACGCGATTTATTATTGTTGCAAATGTGAAATTGGCACACCCTGCCCCCCTCCCGACAACTGCATTGTCGGGGGGGGGGGGGGGCATGGAGCGACTGATGGCGGGCGGTGGTGGGCATTGGGGGGGAATTTTCCCCGGGGGGGACATTTGCCCCGGGGGGGGGGCATTTCCTTGGGGGGGGGGAGGAGCATTTTTCCAGCTCTCTTTCATCCTCGGGGGCTGAGCCGTCCATTGCCATCCCCAAGCCAAAGTGATGTCCTGCTGAAATGAGCGAACATTTATTGACAGGGTCACAGTCTATGCACAGGACAACCGCGGTTGTCTTTTCAACAAAGCCGTTCTCTTTTTATTGACCCTCCGGAGGGATGATGGGCTGAGTCACCCCCCTCCCCCAACCAGGATTTGAAATCGTAACCATCCTATTGCGAGCCGTTCGATCTTCTGCCGAGGATGATACAACGTATCACCCCGGATACACGAACCTGAGTGTTCAATGCCAGGGTTGAGCCTCCTCTCAATCAAAGTCAGTGGCTCTTAACCTTTTCTGCAGCCTTGCACCGATATACACAAATGTATAATGTTAATAAACACATACATAGGCTTTGAGGAAACAAAGTATTAGTACTTGCCGTACCCGTGCTAAAATTATGTTTCGATGATTTACCTTTCAAAAAAAAATCTGCCCATGTCTCGTACCCCCAGGTTAGAGCAGCCAAGTAGGTACCTTGTCTCTGTGTCCCTGAGTCGTCGCCTACGCCACGTTACAGCTGGGTGGCAGGCAGTCTCGTGGCTCACAGTGAGCCCCCCTGTCGGTGCCTGACACCGCCCTCATTCACCCGCCCGCTCTACAAATAAGCCAGCTGCATCTCTCCACGTCTTCCCTTCCCTCTCCGGTGCCACGGCCATCAATAATCGCCATTCGCTGCGCACAAAGTGTGTATTACAAACGTCCACTTATCGACGAGAGCCAAATACGGGCGCGCCGTTTGTTCTGTCCGATTCAGGGCGCGCTATCTACGAACCCGTGACTGCGATGTAATTCACGCGCGCGCGTTATCAACCACGGCCGAGCCTCTTTTCCCTCCCAGCCGCGCCTCCCTGCCGCTCGACCGCCCCTTTGTCTGCAGACGTTGAGCAGAGGAGGCGCGGCGAGGTCCCATCCGTCAGCGCCACGCACAAGCCGCCACCGCCAAGACCATGGCAGGAGCGCCGAGCCCGATATCGTGAGATTCATTGCCGTGGGATTATCATCTCGATAAATTGGCCGGCGGTGAAGCGTAATTTCCGGTGAATGTAATTGATGTTAACGACGTCTTCGGTGTTTATGCAGATAGCGAGCAGGGAATTTCGATTAGAATTTGCCAATCGTCCCAACCGGGATTTCCCCCCCTAGGAAGACATAAGGTTGCACGCATCACACACACACACAAAGTGCTTGCCACAAATGAGCCGCAAATTAGCCTGTGGTGCCACGGCCTCGAAGCAACTCTGTAAGTGCCGCGACCCCCCCCCCCTGGCCCCCACACTGAGCATACACACGCAGTGCACACACGTAGTGTCCTGATGGGGGATCGCCTGGCACAATGGGTTTTAATCCGAAGGGTCCCGAGGAGGAAAGTCCCACGGTTTCCTGGTGCCAGGAGATTGGTCGACCCTCGCAGGACAGGTGACATTGCGGTGCGCCTGAGTTGGCTTCGTATTGTATGGGCGCAAAAAGGCTTACCGGGCCAGCCGCAATGAGTCATTCACGACATTGGGAGGGGTTGGGGTGGAATATTAAGCGAGAAGGGCAGACCATGAGATCAGGGGATCGCAGCGCCATGACCTCCCCCGACACCCAAATCGAATACACATTTGCAGGGTGTGTATTCGCCAGTCAGGCGTCATTCCGGATTGACAAGGGTGAGTAATACATTCAGGAGTATGGACAGACAGTCAATTGGTTGCAGAAGCACCCGCCGCAACGTTCCATGTAAGGGGGGAAAACACGGGCTGTAATTGCAGGTAGGCGCACGATTGGCCGCGCGGGACAACGTGACCCCGGGCTCTTGAAGTCAGGGGGATAATAGGGGAGCCTGAGGCCGTTCAACAAGGACTCTTCTTCCACATCTTGGTCGCCAAGACCCCCCCGCCGCCCGTGCCGTCCTGCCTTCTTGAGCCGCTCGCAGCATCCGTGTGATGCCGAGAAGATGGGTACTAACTTCACAATCATTGGAAGGACGTTATCAACCAGTTTAAGTCATAGCTGGCTGTGATGTTCCCATCCTGCCACCTTCCGATGTTAGTTGTTATTTTGGGCTCTCCGATTTTCACATTTCTCACACCAACACAGCTACCTCGACGTGGCGGTGGCTCTGTGATCTCCCATTAACATGCTAATCTCTCACATTAACATAGCCACCTCAGCACGCTCGCCGTGGAGGCCACTCACCGATCTTACATTAACATGCTAATCTCTCCCATTAACACGCTAATCTCTCACATTAACACGCTCATCTCTCACATTAACATAGCCACCTCAGCACACTCGCCGTGGAGGCCGCTCACCGATCTTACATTAACATGCTAATCTCTCACATTAACATAGCCACCTCAGCACGCTCACCATGGAGGCCGCTCACCGATCTTACATTGACATGCTAATCTCTCACATTAACATGCTAATCTCTCACATTAACATGCTAATCTCTCACATTAACATAGCCACCTCAGCACGCTCGCCATGGAGGCCGCTCACTGATCTTACATTAATATGCTAATTCTTACCTGACAGCCCTTTAATTGGTGGAAACCCACCGCCAATCGCGGTCGCTGCCCACCACTAACATTAACATAAGCTGCCCCGCCCATGCTGCTGACATTTGGGCTACGTCCATTTTAAACCTTTATAAACAGTGTGCCTTTAGAAGCTAACCCCCTTTTCCTGATGCGATCAAAATGTCGTAGTTTTTGTTATTTTCTTTGAACCTATCTACGTGACTTTACCTGAAAGACCCAAAGAATATGATACTAAAAGAACATCAGAGAAATATTAAATTCTCCCAAATGCAACTGTCAGCAGTAGCAGAACTTGCGTGCCAACAAGGAAACTCAATTGATTTTGATAACGTTGAAGTTCATCTTCTTGATTCTTTCGGTAAAGTCTCGTATAAGGGAAATAATAAAATAATAAAAACGAAACATTATAAAATTCTCACGACGTGTCAGCCACAACACAAGCAGCCGTCCTCAGGTGGAGAAACAGAACTGTCAGAAAGACAGCGAAAGAACAAAGAAGATGAACCCCTGCAGTCACGAAAGCTTTAAATCGAAATGTTGAAGTTCTGTGCAAAACTAGCTACTATAGGCCAAGACTAATTAGATAATCGATTGAAATTTAAAGAGATTAACCGTTCGGATAGCTACCGCCTTAGTGATGCGTGGAAGCGAATAATCAAATAACATATTATTTAAATGCATACCTATAAAGGGCAGCATACTTCAATAGACATGAAGGACAAGTTAAAATGGCTCGCATAATGCAGCATGCATAATGTACATTGACTCAGTAATCCCCCCCCCCCCACTTGGCGCAAGAGCGCAGAAGTGTGGTCACCACGTCTACGCCTCTATATAAGGAACGAAACAGTTCGACTTATCCACAAATCTGTCTGTCGCCTGATGAAGCTAGTTGTAATTACTGGCGAAAAGTCGTACTCAGATTGGAAATGTTGTGGCTTGGCTCTCCAACACATTGGTGTGCTGTACAAGTATACTACACGATAGACTACACTACTATACACTACACTATACACTACACTACTATATACTACACTACTATACACTACACTATACACTAGTGCTGTACTAGTGACGAATTGACATGTTCTGTTTACGTGACATCCCTTACTAGTTGGCTGTGCCGGGTGGTGGTGGGATTTAACAACACTTTCAGATATTTACACGATCTGACCCAAAAAACCTCTACTATGGACAATACAACAACTCGACGGGAATGCAGAACACTGACAGCGCGCCTCGCTACCCATCCCCACCTCTCTCCGCCGCTTAACACACAGCCAGAGATCTTCCAAAAGTCAACTCCGACGTACGTAAAAGTTCACATTTCATATTCTTAGCTCTTTCGGTAAAGTCACGTGACTTTACCGAAAGAGCTAAGAATGTGAATTACTGCAGTCACGAAAGCTTTAAATCAAAATTCACATTTTATCTTTCATTTTTTTTTACCGGTCATAAACACCCGAACGCCGACGCAAATTGCCGGTGCCTCGGGCCTGGCTTGCGAGCGTGCGAGTAGTAGGCCCTGTCGATGCACAGACGTTGTTTTACGGGTTTTTTTTATAATCCAGGCCAGGTTCGTGCTTTACTCAGGGTGGTCAACCAAACGGATGCGCGCATTTAATCGGGGAAGTACAACCGTAAAAAAAATTACAAGTGGGTCTTACATTCCATGGTTCTTTCGGTAAAGTCACGTAGATAGGAAAAATATTAACAATAAAATAATAAAAATGAAAATAAAGTGAATAAAAATAAAAAAAATATATCACGTTTCGATCGCAACACAAGCGGTCGTCATCAGGAACAGGGAGGTTAGCCTCTGAGGGCAAGCTGTTTATAAAGGTTTAGAGAAATGACTTTACCGAGAGAGCCATAGAAGCCTACAGTACGTGTTAAACAGAACCATGGGACATGAATTCCTGCAGTCACGACAGTTTTAAGTCAAAGTGTGTATTTCCCTGTCTGCCTGGACAAGTTCGCAGCTTTATTAATGACGCCGCTCCAATAACGAGAGAGACCTCGAGCACGTCTCAAGCCTTGCGCAGAGATTTCCGTTCTCAAGCGGCACCGAAGTTTTTGCTCTGATTTGCTTCGCTTCATCGCTGTACTCCGGTTTTTGTTCGTTTTGCTTTTTGTCACTTTGGTGACCCACGTCACTCTTGCAAATGAAATTCTAACCCTGGTCTTTGGAGTTCCCACCACATCCGCTGCCACCACCGTTGCCACCGCCATCACCACTACCGCTGCTGCCACCACCACCACAACCACCGCCACCACCGCTATCACCACTATCGCTACCACCACCACAACCACCACAACCACCACCGCTATCACCACTACCGCTGCTGCCACCGTCATCACCATAACCACTACCACTGCCACCACCGCCACCACTAACACCACCACCACCATCGCCACGACTGCTGCCACCAACACCATCACCACCATCACCACTACTACCGCTGCTGTCGCCACCACAGCCACTACCGCTGCCACCACCACCACAACCACCGCCACCACCGTCATCATAACCACCACCACTGCCACCACCGCCATCACCACTACTGCTGCCACCACCATCACCACCACCATCACCACTACCGCTGCCGCCACCACTACCACCGCCACTACCGCAGCTACCACCGCCACCACCATCACCACCACCATCACCACTACCGCTGCCACCACTACCGCAGTTACCACCGCCACCACCACCGCAGCCACCACCGCCGCCACCACCATCACCGAGTCACGAGCAGGGCCAATCATGGGACCATGGGTGGCCCAACTCAACTCCCCAGAGTTTCACTGCAGCTGCACCTCGCCTTGGTCTCGCGACACGAGGATGGACGAAGCCCTTCGGGGATGGCGCGGTGTTCGAGAGACCTCTCACTGAGCCCTTGCCAAGATGAGAGTGTTTACTTTTTTTAAATTTTCATTTAGTGTGGCCAATTAAGTGCAAATGCTTCTTAAATATTATCCCTAAGATGTTTTTGGGTTAGATCGTGTAAATGTAAATGTGTTGTTAAACTCGCCACCACTCGACACAGCCAATAAGTAAGGTTTGTCACGTAAACAGAACGTGCCAATTCGTTACTAGTACAGCACACCGGTGTGTTGGAAAGCCAAGTCACAACATTTACAATCTGAGTACGACGTTTCGCCAGTAATTTCAACTAGCTTCATCAGCTAGTTACAACTAGCTTCACAACTAGCTTCATCAGCTAGTGGTAATTACTGGCGAAACGTCGTACTGTGGCTTGGCTCTCCAACACACCGGTGTGCTGTACGATCTACCCCCCCCCCCAAATCCCCTCTTATTACGCATCTTAGAATGTCTATGAAACACGGCGTGGCGCAATTCGGCGCGATCCTCCTCAAGAGACGGCGATCGTCAGCGGGAGGGCGACTTTGTGAACGGTGTCGCAGCCCCGGGGGGGGGGGGGTATCGTGGTGTCGTCCAGCCGGGCGTCCGCTGACCGGCGGCGCCTCCCGATGCCGCACGACGCCTCTGGCCGCTGCCGCCTTTCACCGTTTGCAGCAGTCGTGGCTGGCCATCACGCATTGCCGACCGTCAGAATCACGGCAGTTGGGAGGGCATAGGGATTTCTTTGTTTATACATTACTATTTTATCAATCTCGTTCTTGCTGTCGCTATTCACTGTGATGCAAGCTTTAAACTCCTTTGTTACTCGGCTGCTACCCATAAACCCTAAACTGGCAATCACCTGCCAATCATCCGAGTAATTGTTCTATAATTATCAGCTGCTTGTACATTGTAAGCCAGATATGCTAATTGTACTGCAACTGCCTGCAATTAACACCGAGTGCTTTCCACAAATGAACGACAATACCTCGCGGCTGATCTCATCAAGGAGCATAAAGCATCATCACGCAAACTCCTCCTCGCCGCAGCAGCAGCGGCTTTTGGCTCAACCATCGAACAAAGACGGCGGTCACCGCACTGCGCGGCGCTTTGCAGACGCGGCTTCTGCGGCCGTCTGGAACGCTCTTGCTTCCAAAATTAGGAACACACTGGGAGCTATGTACTTTTAAATAATTTCCATTGAAAACTCATTTCTTTGAAACCTTTTTTTGTGTTTAGTTTGTTGTCCTCCACCCCGCACCTCCGATTTGCATGGTTGACTACGTACGGTGCGAAAGAAGTTCAGCATACATAGATTACAAAGCCACTGGAGCTATGCAATTTTAAATCATTTAGATTGAAAACTAATTTGTTTCTAACTACTTTTTGTGCTTAGTTTGTTGTCCTTCCCCCGCAACCTCCAATAAGCGCGGTTGGCTATGTATGGCGTGAAAGAAGTTCAGCATACATATGTAGTGACATATAATGGGTCACTACGGCGCTTAGCGCCATCTACCGACAGAGAGAAGAAGAGTGGTAATGGTAGCCCTCTCTGCCAGCAGAGTATATGATGTTATTGAAGAGGTTTCTGGGGCTGGCAGAGGAGGGGGCAATCAAGGACGTAATAGCTCGATTGGCTGGCAAGGGCACGTGATGGGATGTAGGCCAAAGGTGACAGAGGGGACACGTGTTATAGGGCCCAAAAACCTTCTGGTGAGTTCCAGAAGAGGGCGTGGCCAAGGGCGGAGCCAGGCAAGGGACACGTGGAAGGTGACCCAGAACCTTCTAGTGGGTTCTGGAAGTGGGCGTGTCCGAGGGCGGAGCAGGGCCACGCTGAGGGGCATAAAAGGGGGGGTCCCGGGGCTGCATCGGGGCTGTCTGCTGGAATGGGACCCGCCGTGCTGCGTCTTGTCTTTGGTCTTCGTGCTCGACATCGTGGGTCAGGCAGTGTGCCGACGGACCTGACCCGTTTGTGTAGTTACCCCGTTGTGGTTGTAGAATAAATGGTGTTGCCTCCTGAATCAGTGTGTCTCTCAAGTGAACCCACTACACATGCACACACAAACTTATCTTGTGAATTATTCCTCCACCCGCCAGCACTCACTGCTAACCTCGCCGCTGCCACTGGAAACGATTATAGGGAGGAAGTAAATAACGGACAAAGTACGTCCGCCGAGGAGGTGGAGCGACGGAAATTGCAGCGGCTCTTTGAGAAGCCTTAATCCAGCAGTGGACTGACCAAGGCCGATTACGTTGAAATAATGACACGGTAATGGTTACGATGATATGTGTAATTGTAACACATGGTGATGATGATGATGCTGGTGGGTGAAGATAATGCTATTACGATATTGATTTTTGTTTATTCTGAGCGTGGTGATGAAGTTGATGATGATGATGTTAACAATGGCCATGATTGATGTTGAATGACAACGATGAAGCGGAGACGCACTGCCAGACTTCCTCCAACCCGCCTCCATGCCCTCTTCCAATTTCACAAACAAAACATCGGCCACCCACTTAGCGCTGAGCCCTGGCAGAGGGAGCTCGCTCCAAGATCGTTCCACGTGGAGCCCGGTCGAAGCCTGCCCGCACCGTCGAGGGCGGTGGCCGTGAGTGGTGAGGGCGGTGAGGAGGGGGAGGAGGGGGAGGGGGAAGAAGGGGGCAGGAGGAAGGAGGGGGAGGAGGGAGGAGGAGGGGGAAGGAGGGGGGAGGAGGAAGGAGGGGGGAGGAGGGAGGAGGAGGGGGAGGAGAGATGAGGAGGGGGGAGGAAGGAGGGTGAGGAGGGGGGAGGAGGGATGAGGAGGGGGAAGGGAGGAGTGGGGAGGAGGGGGGGGGAGATTGCCTCGCTTAACGACGAGGAGCGTCTTAGGCGCACACGGAGCGGGGAAGCCGGCGCGAAATCAAATCGGCACGCGGGGGGGGGGGGGCAGAAAATAACTCCCACATGCAGCACCCCACCCCCCTCTTCACCCCCCACCCCCCTCTTCACCCCCCACCCCCTCATCCCCCTTTTAATCGGTGGCCGTGGGGGTGGGGGGAGGGCACCGCCTGCCCGGGCCGGTAACACCGCGCCGTGGCAGATTGCAAGCCCCTGAGTGGCGCTCAATCAAACGAGTTTGAGAGGGCAGCGTTTAAAAGCGCCTACACGTGTTAAGCTGGCATCGGATAATCAATTGCGCCTGCTCCTTCATTAAAGTATCCCCTTTCACGTCGGAGACACACCCCCCCCCCCGCCCCCCAGCTGCTCACGAGGCATTGGGGTCCTTCACGCAGCCGCTCGTTCGGACGGAACGTTTTGCGCTTCGCCCACGCGCCGTGCCCTGATTAAAAAAAAACTAAACTATTAATTACATACTCTTTGGTTCTTTCGGTAAAGTCACGTAGGTGTAAAATAAAATGAATCACCACGTTTCGGGCGCAACACAAGCGTCCATCATCAGGTGGGAAAGCCTTGGTGTACTGCTGAGGCAGACTGCTTTAAAATGTTTGAAATGGGTGTCGCGCCAAGGTTATAAAGAAGTGGCCGGGGCTAGCGATGTTAATGTGAGAAATTAGCATGTCAATGTAAGATCGGATTATTTTATACCTACGTGACTTTACCGAAAGAACCAAAGAGTATGGATTCCTGCAGTCACGAAAGCTTCAAATCAAAATTTAATCTAAGACTCTTTGGTCGCTGTTTAACACGTAGTAGGCTTTCGTTAGCAATATCATCCATTATATAGAGGGGGGGAGGGGTTTGGGTTAGATCGCGAAAATATAAATGTGAGGATTTCTCCACAAATCTGGCTGTCGCCTGATGAAGCTAGTTGTAATTACTGGCGAAACGTCGTTTTCAGATTGTAAATGTTGTGGATTTGCTTTCCAGCACACCGGTGTGCTGTACCAGTAACGAATTGGCACGTTCTGCTCACACGACACACCTTACTAGTTGGCTGTGTCGGGTGGTGGCGGAGTTTAAAAAAAAAACAAGATAATTTTTTTTTATTTGACCAGGTAAGGCCCACTGCACTGTATAGATATTTTTCAGAAGCGACCTGGATATCGCAAATGATTATTAAACGAAGTGGCTTATCGCGTCGAGATATTCCCTTGATTATAAATGTGGAGGGGAACAAACCGGAGGACCCGGAGAAAATCCACGCGACCACGGGGAGAATATCCAAGAGTCGGGATTGAGCCCGCGACCTCCTGCATACCAGGCGAGGTAGTTAACGTCTCACCACCGTGGCGATGAATGGAGGAATGAATTATGCTAATATAAAGTGGGTGTCCCATGCCCAAATAAGGTTACCCTGGGCGTGTCCTATGGAACAGGAATCGAGAAGATGGCGATTCCGTGCTCGTGCCCAGGCTCGCGCGCGTATTCCCTCCATCGCTTTTGGGACTCCGTTTTATTTTTATCGCGCCGCTGCGCCCAGACGCCATCCCCGACGGAGTGGGAATTCACTCCCGAGTTGCCGCAGCTCGCGGGGTTAAAATTACGCCGGGCGCTTCGTGAAACATCATGCGTTGTCGGCATAGACACTCGCAGCGAAAACCTCAAATGTTGTGCTGTGCTCTGTGCTCCTGCGTCGATGCTGCCCACTTTCACCAACCCGCACTGACCCGGCGCCGAGAAGAATGGTCAAACAACACCCCCACGGCCGGGCGTGGTGGAGACCACGTCCAGCAGTGAATTGACAAATGGAGGCTGTTACTTGTACAATGCAACGCGCATTTGAATCATGAAAGTCACGAGATTTTCCACTGAAGTAATTTCCGCGAGCTTTTGTTGTCTTCATTTGAGGTCAAGTTCAATTTCCCTTGACCCAATTCCAATCTGAGTGGAGGTATCCACTCAGAACAGATCCACACCTAGCCCGATTATTGTGGTGCAATCTGACGGCGTTTTATGGAAAACCCCACACTTTTAAAGGCATCGATGTGAATTCCAAAGCCACGAGAGTTGTCTGAGATCCAAAGTGACTGCGACAATGAAAAATAATTTACATTTAAAAGAGCTCTGATGCTAGATTAAAAAAGCAATTTCCAGTGAAGAATGTTCTTATTCATTTGGCTGTCTCGATGGGGTTTTTTTCTAAGCAGTAAGATTTACACAAGGCCTTCATTCCAGCAGGCAGCCATGACAATTGTATCTCAACTACGAGCGCCTAGGATAATTTGAAATGTATTAATCGTCACCAGCCATGACCAATCCACTGCTGGATGAAGGTGTCCCCAAGCCTTTGATATGTTTTTTTTTTCTCCCGTCCTGCGATGTAAGAATCCACCCAAATCGCAAAAGGACGCCCTGAGCGGAGAAACAAAGATGGGACCATAACTCACGGTGGAGATAGAATCTCACGATTAGCGGAGGAATTTTATTCAGATCTCGATAGCACAACGGATGCAAATAGCCCAATTCATAACACCGTTCCTCGGATGTAGAAGATGCAGATGTCATCACTTGAAGAAATAAACCCTCAGTGTAACACGTCCACAATTCACTCGTGCTCTTTGTTGGTTCCAGTGTTGTTTTAAATGTGAGTGTCAATTGTTGAGAACTTAAAACAATAACATCTAACTCTGAAAATGGGATCAATTTAACACGTAGGCTTTCGGGACCAATATTATCCAGAATCAAGGTGTATGGATTCGATCACGTAAATCGCAATGTGTCGTTAAACCCGACACCACCCGACACAGCCAATAAGTAAGGTTTGTCACGTAAGCAGAAACTGTGACAAATAGCTACGACTTCAGCACACCGGTTGTGTGCTGGAGAGTCGCCCCGTAACCTACCTGGGCACCGCAAGACGTATTACCGAGGGTTGAACAACGAGTGTTCATGACTTCTCCATGGTTCGTGTGTTGTTGTTGTTCCTTCCACCGAGTCATTTTCAATCGACTGCGCTATGGAAAGAGAGGCGACCCGACCCTCGAATTTCCTGGCCACGGCTGAATGGTCCTCGACGCCAACGCACAATGACCAGCATGGCGAAGTTTGGTCAAACAATGCCCATGACCGTCATGGCACGGGAGGATGCCGTCAGCCAAGAGTGAAATATATTTCATCAACTGCTGACAGCTGTGGAGGATGATGACTTCTGTGCCGGGTGATAGAATCTACAAGCACTCCTCCACGCACTTCCATGAGACTGTGTGTGGGTGTGCGATGAATCACATAATTTATCATTCCGCTCAGTTTACCCAATAAAGTCTTACTCTTTTTTTCCAGGAGGGTCCTGCCAACATCTCGCGGTAGGGACCGATGTTGCTGCTTCTGCTGCTGTGTAATCATAAATTGAATCATTTGCAGGTTATGTTTCAGCATTGTGATGTTTGGGCAATACCAGTCACAGTGTATGGGCTTAGCCATGGGAGGAAACCCGATAAGACGGAGGCAAACTCCATCGAGATTTGGGGGAGAGAACGTACAAACTCCACACAGGCGCCAGGTCGGGAATCAAACCCAGCTTCTTCTTGCTGTGGGGCATGCGTGTTAGCCACTGCGCCGCCACCCTGCCCCCCTCCCCAGGAGAGCCGTGGAGGTTTAATCAGTTTCCCCATCGAGGTGCGATCCCAATGTGTGAACTCATCTATCACGGTGCTTGCGTGTGTGTGTTAATGTCTTTGTCTTTCGTTTTGTCCAAAGGCGACCTGGCGAAGGGCTGGCCACCCACCCTCTCGTGTACCGGGCCGGCCTTTGTAGCTGCTCAGTAACATCGCTTGCCGCAACAGTCTGGATCTTTGTGTTTTGTCTTTGTGTTAGTATCACCTCAGTCAACGCATAAAACCTGGGTCTGTCGCGATACCTCCTGCCTAAGAGCCTTCCACACTTGACGTGGCCTTAAAGTGCACCTAGCCTGGCACAAGCGCCGTGCTGACGTCACTGCCATTTCGTGGTGAACGGCGGCTTTGTTGCTGTTGTTGATGTTGGCGTCAAACATGGCAGCCCTAAGAATTGGGATCCCAGAAGCCACGGACGGGGCCCTGCCAGTATGCGACAAAACACAGCATTGTACCTCATCAGGATCCGTGGGGCACGTAATTTGCATGATAGTAGCACTTCTATGGCTGCATTCCCTGATTCATCAGTGGCCCATCATGGAAAATTTGATCATTTGTGGCCGATCTTGGTATAATGAAGAACATTTATTTTGCGGATACGTGGTCAGTGCCCAGTGAGGATAAGGATGGGCCATGTGGCCAGGTGGGTGAGGATGTGCCACGGTGGTCAGGAGAGAGAGGATGGGCCATGTGGCCAGGAGAGAGAGGATGGGCCATGTGGTCAGCAGAGAGAGGATGGGCCATGTGGTCAGGAGAGAGAGGATGGGCCATGTGGTCAGGAGAGAGAGGATGGGCCATGTGGTCAGGTAGGTGACAATGGGCCATGTGGTCAGGAGGGAGAGGATGGGCCATGTGGCCAGGAGAGAGAGGATGGGCCATGTGGTCAGGAGAGAGAGGATGGGCCATGTGGTCAGGAGAGAGAGGATGGGCCATGTGGTCAGGAGAGAGAGGATGGGCCATGTGGTCAGGTAGGTGACAATGGGCCATGTGGTCAGGAGGGAGAGGATGGGACATGTGGTCAGGTAGGTGACAATGGGCCATGTGGTCAGGAGAGAGAGGATGGGCGATGTGGCCAGGAAAGAGAGGATGGGCCATGTGGCCAGGTGGGTGACAATGGGCCATGTGGCCAGGAGGGAGAGGATGGGCCATGTGGCCAGGAGAGAGAGGATGGGCCATGTGGTCAGCAGAGAGAGGATGGGCCATGTGGTCAGGAGAGAGAGGATGGGCCATGTGGCCAGGTGGGTGAGAATGTGCCACGTGGTCTGGAGAGGGAGGATGGGCCATGTGGTCAGGAGAGAAAGGATGGGCCATGTGGTCAGGAGGGAGAGAATGGGCCATGTGGCCAGGAGAGAGAGGATGGGCCATGTGGTCAGGAGGGAGAGGATGGGCCATGTGGTCAGGTGGGTGACAATGGGCCATGTGGGTGACAATAGTCAATTCGGCCAGGTGGATGACGATTGGCAATACGGCCAGGTAGGTGAGGATGGGTCATGTGGCCAGGTGGGTATGGGCCACAGGGCCAGGCAGAAGGCCTGTACGGTGGGGAGCCGTGGCCCGGGCAAGGTGATGGATGGCTCGCAGGCCTGGGCCGCCCAGAACATCCACTTTCCCAGTCCATAAATAACGCGAATGACAGCCCCCAGGCAACCCCCACCCCCGCCACTCCCTCCACCGCTCTACAACAAAGACAAAGATCCCCCATACAACATTTTAACGGACTGTTAGGGCAAGCGCCGCTACTAGCGAGAAACCTATTAAGCCTGGTACGGCACGCGAGGGAGTGGGTGGCCTGCACAACGCCCGACCGCCTTTGTCTCGCCAATGTTGACGTTTTCTTCCACCCGAATAATGTACTTTACTCCGTGAGAGGGGGATTCGGAGTTGGGTCCGTCGGGCTCACGGCGCAGTGTGCGAACCACCGCGCCTACGGAGCGCACACGACGCGTGCGCGTTGCACCGCACGGACACGGACAGCCGCGTGCGACGGCATCAGTGACCCCCGACGCAAGCGGCAGCGCAACGGCTCCAGAGCTCGGATGCAGGCGGCATCAGCGACGGCTACCACCCACGTGGCTGCCTGCAATCCTGCAGTGTGGAGGCGAGGGGTTGGTGGATCACACAGAGATGTCGCGAAACTCCCTTGCCGTGGGCGTCGAGGAGGCATCGTAACCTATAATTTCCACCACGCCAGGGCAATTGCGGTGCAGCAACACGTGGATTAATGTCCATCTGTTCCATCTGTTTGGGATGGGGCTGTTGCTCCCTCGCAAGCGTGGGGCTTTCTTTGGGTGCTCCGATTTCCTCCCACATGTTGTACACAGAACTCTCCGTAAATTGGCTGAAAAAACACCTTAACGTATGGGGGATCGCAGAGCTCGGGCAATAGTTTGTCGCGCCGGCTCCTCTCCGCGTGGCTGCTGATGCCTTCCCGCTCGTCTCGTCGAGAGAATTTGGCTCCTGCTATAAATGCCCACGTGATGAACCACTTCGTTGAGCTATCATTTGTGGCCATGTCGCTTCTGCAAAAGAGCTACACAGCTCAGTGGGGCCTTACCTGGTAAAATTTAAATTTTAATTCGATGAGTTCCTCCTCCTGAGTTGTCCCCTATCCGTGCCCCCTCTCTATTCGACAGCGAGCGAACACTGCGCAGCGACGGCGGAGCATTCCAAGCTGAAGTTATGATGATGATGACGATCTCATCTCACCTAATTTATATTTATAGAGCGCCTTCACTCAAAGCGCTTGTCACAGCTTATAAAACAATGACAGAATGGAATGACGTCGTTGATAGGGGGAGTAGAAGGATTGAGAAACGAATGACAGCGGTAAAGGGGTAACTTAGGGATCAGGAAAGGGTCGGGGAGGCACGGGACGGAGTGGACGGGCGAGGGAAACGAAAAACAAGAGAATGGGAAATAGAGAAGAGGTGAGCTTTAAGAGAGGAAATAGAGAAGAAGGGAGCTTTAAGAGAGGAACGGAAGGAGGTGATATTGTATCTTCTTCAATATTAACCCTCTTCCAACTTGCTTGTCCGCTGCTGCATCACCAGCAGGAGCAGCAGCACATGCATGCATTACCCACAACAGCTGCAATCAACCACGACGCCCAGACACAGAGGGACACTCATCCTGCCTTTCACTGGATGGCTGTGACGCATCGCCCGCCACGACGATTTGCCGCACTGTGGGTGACGGAGACAACGGCGCGATGGGTCCCGTAATCTCCTTGTCATGAAGATGCGTAGGAGTGGGGCGGGGACGAGGTGGTGGGGCTCTCCGGGCTAATCGGAATGATGGAATCGAACCCAGAAATGCTGCGGGACACAAATGTCACCACTGCGCCACCTCGCTGCCTCTCGGCCAGCGTGGGTTTTTTTTGCTCGAAAGCTCCGCTCCTTCTCTGTTCCAACCGTCACGGATGCCACCTTGTCCACAATGTTACTACAAGACGGTGAGGAGGAGAGAGAGTGCGCCCCTGTGATGAAGACACGGAGCGCGCGCAGCTGTGGCGTGCCACGCTTGACAAATTGAGGGCCGCAACATTTACAGCACCTTGAAAGGTCGTGTTTATCCTGAGAGATCTCCAACGAATCGCGGAGCCCTCTCTTCCACCGCTCTCTCCTCCGGTGGGGGGAGAAGGAGGGGGGGGAGGTCACATTCCTATCAGATCAAAGGTCAGAGGTCAGCGTGCAGTCTTTGTGCCTTGCTCCTGGTTGGAGGGGCCCAGCCAGAGTTTATTTTGACCATTTCTTTCCTTCGGGCACTTTGGCAGAAGAAGAAAAAATAGAATAATAAACATGAGCGAGGATTTATCCTGCACGGTGAGATCACGGCTACGAATCGCCGAGCGCCAACCCCACTCCGCTCCACAACTGCCCTCCTCTCCACGTGCAATCGCCATTCAAAGAACAGTCAGGAATAAATAAATAAATAATGACGAAAATCACATCGGATTTATTTTAAGTTAAATTCGACCAAGGAAGAACTGTGAAACCCACAAGCTATGGAACGCCTTGCTACTTGAAATCAGGGCAATCGGAGTCGATAGATGTATTTAAGTCTGCTTTGAAAACCCATTTCTTTAAAGTGGCCTCCCCCCTTTAGTTTGGTTGGTTGCCCCTGGTTCTGTGTTTTGTTTCCTGCTGTTCATGCATTGCACATTGGGATCCTAGGATGGCGTGCACGCGATACATTTGAATTATTATTATTATTAAAAGGTCGAAGGTGTCATGTTCTCCCCGGTGCAGTATTTATTTTGAATAAGCGAAGCACATGGTGCTGGAGGAGACTTCCCGTTTACCCACAGCACCTGGGGTCTGTCTCGCGGCCTCCTCTGCCACCAACGAGCACTGTCGGACGCTTTTCACGGCACGGCTTCGAAGGGCAACCCAGCCTGCCACTCAGCGCAGTGGTCACATCACCGCCACGGAGTGGTGAGCGGGGCTATTGGTGTTGTTTGTTTATTTGTTTAATTCTGGATGTAAGTTTTATCGAGAGGTCTTCGTTCTGCCGTTGCGCGTCTCCTCCTGCTGTAACAGGACGCGCTGTGCGCCGAGGCCCTCGTGGCAGGCAGCCGCTGCAGTCTTGGGGCCTGCCGGCCTTCATAGGTGCTAATCGCGAACAGCACTTGCCCCAACAATCTGCTGAGGCTATACGGGGGTTCTTTATTTTGTCTTTGGTGGCTGCTCGGTTTCCCTTTTGGTAACTCCACGGTAGAGCGAGCGGCTCGCGATTTGCAAGAAGATCGCAAGTTCAAATCCTGCTTGGGGTTGACTAAGCCCATCATCATACTACGGTCGATAAAACGAGTACCACTTTGTGGAATTTCCACCACTGCTCAGGGCTGTAAACCAGAGATCAGCACCAATGCCTCAAATACTCCTCACTGACTGCGTGGGTACTATTTTCTGCAAAGTGGTAGTCGTAGTAGTGCACTGGTGGACGAGAGAGGCGCGGAGCTTAGGGTCCAAGTGAATCAGTATGCACGGGTCGCTCTATGCATCAAGTTATAAAGTGGCCATGTGATTTACTCATAACGCGCCCTCACTCTTACGCCCAGTGGCTCTTCACCAACTTTCAGAGGGGGCACTTTCGCCGGTGAGACATCGTCAGCGTGAGGGTCGCCACACATTTGAAACCGTTGGGGTTTTGTGGCAGCACGATGATGACGATGGGGGGTATTTTCCCATTTGTTGTGCTTTGTCGGGGGCCGCACGTCAGGGGCCGCCAGTGGCCTTGACGCGAAGAACACTGGTTTAGCATCATTTACATACATTACGCAATGAAGCATATTTAGGCAGTTTAGCTGGCAATGATGCCCTTGCTGGAGTGCCGAGTCAGCGTAATCCAGATTCCTGGCTGGTCAGCTGAAATAAACTCGGCTTTCGGGTTGGACTCGGCCCCGGTCATCGTTGAAGGGAGACGAAGATCCCCCGTATAGCCTGTAAGGCTGTAACAGACTGCTGGGGCAAGTGCTGTTATCGAGTAGCACCTTTGAAGGCCGGCACGGGGGTGGAGTGGCCAACACCACGGCCGGCCGCCTTCGTCTCCCCAGTGGCGATGTTTACACAGAAGGCAGCCACCCACACAGACACACACTCCACCGTTATTCAAATAAATTGTCACGCTTTTGGGCCAATATCCCCAGTCAATGCTTGCTGCACGGGGAGGTACGGTACAAGACAAACTTGTGCTCCCTGCATGATGTAGCGACCTCTAGTGGCTGTAGAATGTTATACAAGCACGGTACTTTCACAAGACGTGGAGGTGCGTGCCTATATTGTTCTGTGGTGTTTATCGTGGAGATAGCACACGAATTGGTGGGTGGCCAGCCCCACGCTGTTTTGATGACCCGACCCGACTGGACATCTGTGAAAAAGAGCTTCATAGCTCATCGGATTCCTCCTAGTCTAAATAAAGATTCTGATTCGTAACCTACATCCGCCCCCCTCCCACCCCGGCCAATGTCAATCTCATCTAGCAGTAGAACTGCGTAAAGCAGTTAGTCGAATGGTAGGTCGCATGTGGTGGGATAAAGTGTGGGTACTTCCCACGTCTTCCAAGACGGCTTAGCAAGGAAGAGTAGGCCAAGGATCAAGGGGGTCGGCAAACCAAAATTAACAAGATGAGCCAATTTTTTTTTCGAATTCGAAAATATAACCTCAATATTTCAAGGGCCGCAGTAAATGCGAATACATAACACACCACGTGGTTGTCCCACCGGAGCAGTCCGTAAGGAGCCGCAGGCGGCTCACCCCCTTGATCCCTCCAGTCCAGTCGAGGCCCTTTCCGCCAGGAGCAGGGCCTGTAGCATATGTTACAAAGGGGCCCTAATTTTTTTTTAAACACACAAATATCAAAACACATACATTTTTTACTTGCAAAGTAAAGTTATTGTATTTTTTTTATTTGCTATACAGCCAGATAATATGACAAATCGCTAACCTCAAACACAAGGCGGTATAGTACTATAGTAATAGAGCAAGTGCAGAATCACTGAACCGGAATTTAAAGTTTGAAAGCATTTAGCGCGAGGCCCTTGAAAGTGAGGCACCCTACACGTGCTGCTGGGATAATCCGGCACTGCTGCCGGGGTTGTTTTTCTTCTGTTGTTCCCCATGTTTGCGTTGCCGATGAACCTCTCAACGCTGAAGCCCGGGTTTAAGCGCTCCTCCGCGAGCCGCTTGCTTTCGTGTTGCACAATTCGGGATGCGACGAATGGGAATCCCCCGTGGAGCCTGGCTCGTCTGCCAAAGGTCGGGAAAACAACATTTGCACACGGGGACTTTTCCGCTCGAGGAGTTGAGAAGTCACTGATTTTGTTCCTAATGTGGTTTCTCGCTCAAATGAGCATTGATGGATTGGTGGTCGTCTCCTATTCACAGCACTGAACCAGCGGTGAAAATTCCACGTTCTTTTGGCGGGGGGGGGGGGCTAGTATATCAGGAGGATACCACCGTTGACTTCTGCACAATGTGGTGCTTATTTTATCGACTCAATGCGGATGATGTTGGGCTGCGTGAGTCGCTCGCTTTACCGCTGAGCCACGCGGCCTTTTGTGTACAAGTTTAAACTGTCACACGTGAAGTGGTTTGCTTGATGCGAGTTACATGCTAATGTTAACCATTGCATAATCCACAGACTTTTGTTTGATGCGAGTTACATGCTAATGCTAACCATTGCATAATCCACAAACAGACTTTTGTTTGATGCGAGTTACATGCTAATGCTCACCATTGCACGATCCACAAACAGACTTTTGTTTGATGCGGGTTACATGCTAATGCTCACCGTTGCACGATCCACAGACTTTTTTTAATTAAATATTTTATTAATGTTTTTTTTACTTTTACCAGGTAAGGACCACTGAGCTATATAGCTCTTTTTCAGAAGCGACCTGGCCACAAATGATAGCTCAACAAAGTGGGCATTCATTGCAGCCAAATACTGTAAACGCAAATGTGGAGGGGAAAACCGGAGGACCCGGAGAAAAATCCACGAGACCGCCGGGAGAAAGAGATAGTGCAAACCCCAAATATACAGCAAGCATCGTCAGGGTGGGGATTGTACCCACGACCTCCTGCATACCAGGCGAGGGAGTTAACATCGCGCTCCCGCGGCACCCAAAAATCCGTCCCACTCTGGAGCTTGAGAATGCATCGGCCCTAACAACAGTCACTCATCACACTCGCCGCCGTGCTTGCTTAACTCAAAGCGAGGAATCAACGCTAGATCTCACATTCGTCTTCCCAGCGCGCGCTCTCTCTCTCTCGATCGCCCTTTCAAAGCGACAGTAATTACCGTCGTTTATTAACTGGGGGACAATGGCCTGGCCTCTCTCCCGAATCCTCTCCGAGCCTCGGCCCCCGCGTCACGAAAACTCTGGGCCACAGCCGCCACCACCGCCTTTCATCTGCTGCTGGGAGTCCCAACATCCCCGCGGGATCTCCTCTCTTTAATTACGCTGCCCCCTTGAGAGCGGGGTCCTGACCCCGCCACAAAGGGTGGGGGGGTTCAGCTCGAGCGGACAGCCCCGGCACCCCCCCACTCTCACGGTGGTGATGGCCTCTAGCGTGACGAGTGAGCGGCCACCGGGGGCGCCACTGCTCTTGGGCACGCGTTTGAGATGAATCCTCGTATCTCACCTGGGCACAAACGTAGGATGGACAAAGACAGGATCATTAAACGTGTGTGTTTGTTGTTCGGAAAAATGCAAGGAGCTGGAGAGAGAGGAAGACGTTGCCATACCTGTCAACACATACGGTTTACCCCGTATTTTTGTAAAGGGAAATTGAGTTTTCAGGTCCATACGGCGTACAGCCGTTTCAATACGGGCAACATTTTTTTGTCTATTTGTTTGTGTTTCTCCCTTGTGATGGGACTTTGTAGGATGAACGTTGAGATTTATAAGGGGCACGGGGTGACCAATAAGGTGTGACTTTGTCTGTAATAAGGTAGGACACTGATAAGGGGTTGACAGGTATGACTTTACAGATAATGGCTTGACAACGACATGAGAGATTGGTGTCAGAAAAATGTGGCACTATTTGAGCATATTGGCACAAGACAGAGAGGAAAGTCGAAACAAATGACGAAATGTGCAGTGGACCCATACTCTTTGGTTCTATTGGGTAAACTCACGTAGGTGAAAATGTTATTGTTATTTTCACCTACGTGACTTTACCCAATAGAACCAAAGAGTATGGATCCTAGCAGTCACGAAAGCTTTAAATCTAGAATGTGCAGTGGACACCTACGGGCTATCTGCCCAATGAATCGTGGTAATGGTGATAATGATCTCACCTGGATGGTCCCTCGAGACAGAGAAGAGGAAATGTGCGTCAGGGTCGGGATAGCCACTTCGTTGAGCTATCACTTGTGGCCAGGTCGCGTCTGAAAAATATTTCAGTGGGCCTTACCTGGTAAAATAACAACAACAATAACAACAACAAATAGTTTTAGTTTAGTTGTGCATCACACTCCCATCTCACCATTATCACAATGTATACCTCCAGATTTTTCGCGGACTATTTAAGTTGTGCCGCAGCACCTGCCTTCCCCTGGCGCTGCTGGGGCTGCGTGGCCGCGGCTTGGCCAGAGTTTATGGCGGGGAGGGCGCAGAGAAATCCGATGAGCTATGAAGCTCTTTGTCACAGATGTCGAGTACTCGACTTGGACCTGGCACGAGAGGCATTAATTCTGTTTTTACTCACGCGCTATCCGGTGCCCAGCTGCGATCCGTCAGCCTTTTCTGCAAATTTTCCAAATTCCACCATCTGCCCCGTCATTTTAACGATGCTTTGTTGCCAAAGGCCATAAATCATCTCTGACTTGACATTCAGTGTGCGCGTAAAAAAATATACACGAAAAAATAACACCCCGTCTGTTTCTAGCAGGACCTGCCCAGGTGAGGAGAGTGAACTAAGTGGGATAATATTTGTAACCGGTACAGAGATGTGTTTTTTTTTAATGGAGCGGTGGTGCTGTTGTTAGCTCGCCACGAGACGAACCCGACCACCCGAGTTCGATACCCGCTCTTGACCAATAACAGCCCCGGGGAGACAAAGGCGGCCGGGCATGGGGCTGGCCACCCACCCCCTTGTGTGCCGTGCCGGCCTTCATAGACGCTCGCTAACACAGAACTTGCCTCCTCAGTCTGTTAAAGCAGACTTCTTTGCACGTTATAGATTGTGTGTGAGATTTGTTCGCGTTTTATAACGTTATCAAAGTGGGTTCTCCAATAAATAAATAAAAACACAGCTTGTGCAACGAACAAGGCCGCGACACAAATACAACATTTGTTTTTATCTTACCAGGTTAGGCCCACTGAGCTATATACTGTAGATCTTTTTCAGAAGCGACCTGGCCACAAATGATAGCCCAACGAAGTGGCTTAGCAGGAGGTGTACATTTATAGCAGCAAAATACTCTAAACGCGTGCTGTTGATTCTAAATGTGGAGGGAGAAACCGGAGGACCCGGAGAAAAATCCATGCGACCACGGGAAGAGAGAGACACGCAAACTCCAAATATACAGCAGCAGCAGGAGTCAGGGTCGAGGTCAAACCCACGACCTCCTGTACATCAGGCGAGGTAGTGGACATCTCATAGTCACCGTGGTGATGAGACAGAGACACGCAAACCCCAAATATACAGCAGGAGTCAGTGTCGGGGTCAAATCCACGACCTCCTGTGTACCAGGCGAGGTGGTTAACATCTCCTAGTCACCGTGGTGATGAGACAGAGACACGCAAACTCCAAATATACAGCAGCAGGAGTCAGTGTCGGGGTCGAACCCACGACCTCCTGTACACCAGGCGAGGTAGTGAACATCTCATAGTCACCATGGTGATGAGACAGAGACACGCAAACTCCAAATATACAGCAGCAGGAGTCAGGGTCGGGATCGAACCCACGACCTCCTGTACATCAGGCGAGGGAGTTAACATCTCACCACCGAGACGGGTGCTGGGTCAAGCAAATTCGGGCCCGGTTGGGTGAGATGGAGTGCCCAGCAGGACTTGTGTGACCACAGCTGTTAACCCACACGGTTTATACTCCGCGTATTCTTGTACAGGGAAATTGAGCTTTCTGGTCCATGTTACGGCGTACAGCAGTTTCAATACGGGCAAAAAAAATGTTTGTCTCTTTGTTTGTGTTTCTCCCTTGTGATAGGACTTTGTAGGATGAACGCTGAGATTTATAAGGCCACGGGGTGACCACTAAGGCCTGGATTGGTCTGTAATAAGATAGGGCACTGATGAGGAATTGACAAGTATGCACCACCATCTAACGACTCGACGTCCAGCAATTGTCCTTGGAGGGGGGGCGAGGGCGGTTGTGTTTTGTCTGGTTCTGTGTTATTATCGTCTGTGCCGTGTTTTAAAATAGTTCATAAGTCTCCCACAAGACGAATTGCAACGTTCATGTTCGCGGTGGGGGGTAGGGCTGGGGTAGTCACGTGGCGCGAGGCCACGGAGGGCGTGGCCTCGCGTCACGTGACGCGGTAGTGTTTTGGCGCCAAAATAAAGTTGAAAACCGCGGGGCCCAACGGAAACATGTGAGTGTGACGCGGGGTCCCTCTACCCCCCTCACGGGGGTCGCTCTACCCCCCTCACGGGGGTCGCTCTACCCCCCTCACGGGGTCGCTCTACCCCCCTCACGGGGGTCGCTCTACCCCCCTCACGGGGTCGCTCTACCCCCTCACGGGGGTCGCTCTACCCCCCTCACGGGGGTCGCTCTACCCCCCTCACGGGGGTCCCTCTACCCCCCTCACGGGGTCCCTCTACCCCCCTCACGGGGTCCCTCTGCCCCCTCACGGGAGTCGCTCTACCCCCTCACGGGGGTCGCTCTACCCCCCTCACGGGGGTCCCTCTACCCCCCTCACGGGGGTCCCTCTACCCCCTCACGGGGGTCCCTCTACCCCCCTCACGGGGCCCCTCTACCCCCCTCACGGGGTCCCTCTACCCCCCTCACGGGGTCCCTCTACCTCCTCACGGGGTCCCTCTACCTCCTCACGGGTCCCTCTGCCTCCTCACGGGGTCCCTCTACCCCCCTCACGGGGTCCCTCTACCCCCCTCACGGGGTCCCTCTACCTCCCTCAGCTTTCACAGTAGGAGCGAGGCTGCTGCTGTTGCTGGGTGTAATCCCGATGTTAATACTTTGGCCGGCACTTTTCCAGCATTGGGAGATTTGTCATTGCATGGGGAGGAGGGAAGGAGGCAGGAGGGTTGGCTATGTGGAGGGGACCCCGAGGGGCCCCATGGGGACCCCGAGGGGGGACCCACGGACGACGAGAGGGAGAACGGACCGGCGGCCCCCGGGGGTCGGTAATCGAACCCTTTGATTGGAGCGAGGCATCCACCAGCGCCACGTTGCCTAACACAATTGCGGTTGACCGATGCTAATTTTCTAAACATTCTACATGGGGGTTTAAACAATATATTTATATGACGTTCGGCGTCATTTAGAGTTGAGTCTTTGCTTAATAGGAGAAAAAAAAACTAAACATGAAACATGTCACTGCCTCCTGTGACCACTCTCGTGATGCGCGTTGATTTTGGAGTTGGCCTGGTCTCAAAATGTCAATGCCGCGGGCGAGAATCAAAAACCCACAACGTTTCTGGCGAAGTCTCCTGGCGAGATGTTTGCGCCTTGTGCCGCGACTCGATGTTGCACCTGGAGCGTGACGTGGTGGTTGTTTGTGGTGGTTGTTTGTGGTTGTGAATCCTGTGTGTGGGCGTGCGTGCGAGTCCAGGTCGACCCTGGATGGTGATGCTGCGAGGGCGCTGCAGGATGTGAGCGATCGCCTGGCACGGGTGGCGCTTGGCTGTCCTTTGGGCACCCACGACGAGACTGGGACCTTGGGCGAGGAGGAGGGTGCCCTCCTGAGGGCGGTCAGGTGATTAAAAAATAACTATCAAACTAAAAGGTTTTTTTTATTTTACCAGGTATGCCCCCCCCCCTGAGCTATGTAACGCCTTTTCAGTAGCGACATGGCTATCACAAATGATAGCTCAACGAAGTGGCTTATCACGTGGAAATTTAGAGCTGCCAAATACTCTAAACCAGGGGTGGGGAACCTTTTTTCTGCCAAGGGCCATTTGGATATTTATAACATCATTCGCGGGCCATACAAAATTATCAACTTAAAAATTAGCCTGTTATATTTGGTCAAACTTTTAAATAACTTACCCCTAATGTGATGGCTGGAACTGCTTCTCTTTGGTGAGGCGTGTGATGATGTTAGCTGGTGTTGACGATATTGCTACTCGCAACTCCTGTTCCAGCTTTGCTCCTAGATTTATTGAATTTCGAGTCCCGCCTGCGGTTGCCTTGGCAGGGCCAGAGACTAAATGATTTTGCGGGCCTTATACGGCCCGCGGGCCGGAGTTTTCCCACCTCTGCTCTAAACGCATGTTTCTAAATGTGGAGGGGGAAAACCGGAGAACCCGGAGAAAAATCCACGCAATCACGGGGAGAGACACGCAAACTTCAAATATACAGCAGGCGTCAGAATCAGGATCGAACCTACGACCTCCTGCATACTAGGCGAGATACTAAACATCTCGCCAGCATAGTCGACATCCGTACGCCCGCGGGCTCAGGGTCAGGCATCAGACAACCATTGCTCCATAGCGTTCTTCACTGATTTTCAGAGGGGGGCCAACTTTCCCCGAATAGACATGAGTGTGAGGGCCGCCACACATTTCAAACCATTGGGGATTGACATGCCGCCAGTGGCCCACGCAGGCCTTGCAATGAAGAACATTGCTTTATAGCCATGGCCGGTCCCAATACATAGCCAGACGGGAGTTTGGGACAACGGCTGGGCCGGGGCCCCCGGGCTTGTGTTCAGCGTAACAAGGGGCAACCTCTCAATTGGAAGTGGAGCAGGTGGGTTGTGATGTTGCTGCTTGGCTCGAATACAACATGAATACTGGTAGCAAAGGTTGTACAGTGTGCAAATGCCCATGTCAGCACTGAGCTACCGAGATTCTGGCTTTGCATTTGAACCTTATGGCGGGACGCCGTGGTCCCATAAGCCCCCGGCTCTCGCATAAACATGTTATATTGTAAACAAAAACTTTGCTCTTTTTCACCAATGGGTTTGAAGGATGGTGGCAAGTGTTGTCTTGTTAAACTATGGCTTTAAAACTGAAAACTACTTATCTGCAGTACCTCTAATGAAATACACTATCGAAAAAATAATTTACACCCCTCTGTCAATCATCGTGTTTCTCAGTCTCGATTTGTGAACACACTTTGTAAACAGTACTGCGTTTTCAATGCGCTGTTCATATTGTAACAATGTTACTCTACAAAGTAGTGGGTCGCTGCTCCTCTTATCCGTATTGATACGAGCGGTATGTGGGGACGATGGCTTAACCACAAAAAAAAACTATCTGCACAGATGCATACGGACAACAGTAGTATTATCAAACAGGAGGAATTAACGGTGCAACGCATCTCATCTGTTAAATATCTGCAGGTAATAGGATTGTCATCGATTTATCCTGGCTGCAGACATCGGTAGGTTTCACTGTATTATACTGTTATGACAAATGAAGGACTTAAGTCGTGTAGGCAGTTTGAGCAGCTTTGGATAAGCCTTATGATCCTGCCCATACCCGAGCATGGAGTGCATTTGCTTGTTCAGCTCTTCTTCGCTTGGACATGACAACAGAATGATCCGTGCCAGGTGGGTCGCAGCGTTTGTGTGCGGTGGGACGGAGTCGCCATAATAAATTAATTGCGGGTTTTTTTTTATTCGGGACCTCGAGGTCCCACCATAAGGTTCATTTGGACAACTTGTGGATAAACCACATTCTGAAATCTAACAAGTCGATAGTCTCATCCTGGTTACAAGGAATACACACAAAAAAGATAAATACATGTATTATAAATACCTGTACATTTGATGGTTACGTTCAGCTGGGGCTGATATCTCCCCCCCCCCCTCCTGATGCCAGGGGGGAGGTGAGGTTTATCTACCTGCTATGGTTTGCATTGCCTTCCGAGTCCTGATCTTCCCAGAAGCCCGAGCTGTTGAAGGAAGGTGTTCCAGCTCGTTAAGAGAAAGCAGTGGTCCTGTTCTCACCATCTACAACGTCTGCAATAACCCACGCTCACATCATCGCAAAAAACCGAAATGCTGCTCTGAAATGTCTGGATCCGGCCATGGAACAGGATCCTCATTCATAAGAGGATATCACATCCTGTGGCCTTGTGTCCATCACCTCAATCCATTCTTGGTTATTGCCAGAGTGTTAGTTTAATCTTTATGTTTATTTAAGTTTCGGTCAATACATTTTGATGGTTTTCTGTAAAAATAAAATCACATGAATTAAGTAACTGCACAAAAGGCTCTGCTTTATTTTTTGTTAAATATATCTTTCTATATTATTGTAATCTTGGATGTTTGTTGTTTTCAGTTTCTGCGAGGAATTGCAGCACCAGAGCCAGGAGCTGCATGCTGTCGGAGCAGCGTGTAAGTAGCATGCCCCATCACTCTTCTCACCCGTCACTGTCTCACCTGCACTATCTAAACTGCCGTTGTCTCACCCGTCACTGTTTCACTCGCCGCTGCCTCGCCTGCACTGTCTCGCCCGCTGCTGTCTCACCCACACTGTCTCAGCTGCTGCTGTCTCACCCACACTGTCTCACCTGCTGCTGTCTCACCCACACTGTCTCGCCCGCACTGTCTCACCCGCTGCTGTCTCACCCACATTGTCATCCGCCACTGTCTCACCAACACGGTCTCACCCGCACTGTCTCACCCACACTGTCTCACCCACACTCTCATTCACTCTCACCCGCCACTGTCTAACCCACTGTCTCACCCGCACTTCCTCACTTGCACTGCCTAACCCACTGTTGTTTCACCTGCACTGTCTGCCACTGTCACCAACGCTGTCTCACCCGCATTGTCTTTTTCTTTGCAGACATCAAGGATAAGGAACAGGATATTTCCCCAAATGCCCTTCATAGAGAGTAAGATCCCATCAGTCCTCACTAAAATGCCCTTGTTAAATGCACTTTGTGCTTTATAGGACATTATAGTCTGCCCATAATTTAGGTCCATTTGCTGACCCCAACCCATGACCCTTTCTCTACAGCAGTGAACCAGTTTTGGCGGTGAGACAGGGCCCAGCCGAAGCGCGTTTTCTGCTTGTTACAGAGGTTCACAGTTAGAATCCACCAGCCGCCCTGATTTATTACTGCGGATCTGCTTTACAGTGGTCATTAAATAGTCTTCGATGTCAAGGTCCAAAGTTTCCAAAATTTGAAATTGGAATTATTAATCGCCGCCTACTAGCACACTAATACCCCAGGTCACACTTACAAATGAGACTGTCATGTGCTCTTGGGTTCTTACCCGGTTTTACAAAATACAACCTAAAACTAGAGTTATACTTTTCACTGTCTAGATTTTGTCTAAAATGTTACCGCCCAGTTCATTAACCTTCGAAGACCTCAGGTTTTCTGACAAGGAAGCACAAACTTGTCTTTACTGGCACAACTTTGTTGTTAGGTTGACACAAAATGTACTGTGCACGATGTATTATCACCTACACACAGAGCTGCAACCACCTTGTGGTTTTAAATTAAAATAAAATAATTCGTGGCTTTGTTCTTTACAGGATTCTGGATTTGCATAAAACATTGGAGAAATCATCTGAATTCACCTCCAACAGGGAACTCGTGATTAACAAGTAAAGTGCCCTGTTCCATTGTTGATGTTCAGTATTCTGTCAAGCATTCATCATATATTTTTTCGAATACATTGGGTGCAATTTTACTATGTGCTGAATGCTGCTTACAATACAGTCTGGATGTATTTAGTGCTTGTACAACAGCTTACCATTGTGCTGTATAAGGAAGATGTTCGTTATGAGAATATGGGGAGGGGTTCTAGTTAAGTGGGGTATAGGGTGGCACACTGGTAACACAAGTGCCTTACAGTAAGAAGGGGCCTATATTAGGTGCCTTTCTGTGTGCAGTTTTTATATTTGCCCCCTGTTCTGCATGTGATTCCTCCAGGTTCTCCGATTTACTCCCATAGCTAAAAATCCACACACTGTAACTGGTATTGACCAAACTTCCCAATGTTGAAAAATTATCTGCAAATGAAATTGATTATGCACAGCAATCATCGCCCCCTTCTGAGAAAATATGGCAATACCCTCATGAAAAATGTATTTAAGACTCGATGAAGCCTCCCTGGGTAAGCAAGTGAAATAAAAAGAATAAGGAGAAATCAGATGTGTATGGGTAGGTTCGGGGCAAGAGTATGTGGGGGTGACTGACTTAAGTACTGTGAGGGGTGGCAATTAGACAATAAAAAGAAACAGGCAGAGAAGAGGAAAGTCGTGATCCTGTCTGAGTAGATGAGGTGAGCAGATGAGTGTTCACAGTCAGATTATTGATTTATACTGGATTGATGTTTGCCAGTGAGAGAAGATTGAGGAGACTTTTGGAGATGGAACCCTGAGAAATGGTATGGGTGCAGGCTTTTGAGACGATAAGCCAGATGAAGACACAATGACTGGACTGATGTGTGCCACCCCTTAAGAGAACATTTGAGGAGGCTTCAGTGGTTGACAATAAAGGTGACATTGAGGTCTAAGAGAATAAAAAGAGAGATCCTCAGTGGAGAGGTAGTCGTGTTGACCCGAGCAGGAAGAATATGCACTTGTTCATGTGGGCCATCGAAGGATAGGTGTAATAAAATAAGGCTCCACAAACCAAGTAATTAAACATAGACAAGTAGAAACACATCACAAACAAGATCCCACAATGCTACACTGTAAAGAAAAGCAAACCCAATTGGACAGGGACACATTGCTAGACGGACTCAAAATGGGACAACCCCAGTGATGGCAAGAGAGGAGGTACACTAAGTCCTCGTTTAACGCGGTAGATGCATTCCTTATAAGTGTCGAATAAACCGAAAAACACGGTAAGCGAAAACTATTTCCCCATAATGTAACGATAATGTTTGCCGCGATACAATGTACACACGCAGTAAGACGGCAGGACAAATAACTGAGGGTACCCCATCAATGTTGCTGTATCATTCTGCGTACTGTATCACGCCACTCGGCCGCGCAGCTCAAAAAAGTAGTTTATTGTCGACCGCTCAAAAAACATAGCGGTGTGCGTTCTGCGTTATAACGGTGTTCTGAATTGTGCGAAAAATTTTCCCCATTAAAAGAACGGCGTTATTGCGAAAACGCGTTATAATGTGAAAACGCGTTAAGTGAGGGCTTGCCGTAAAAACTAAGAGACAATATCAGAGTGGGGCGATGAGTCGGGCTGCAATTCGGACTGTTTTGGATTCCAACTGCACCCGCCATAGAAAGCAGATGGAATGTGTCTGATGGTTGTCGCAACAAAAAGTGTTAGGTTATAAATTATAACGAATAAATGTTTGTAAATCCGTGTGCAAAATGTTATTGCTGCAGTAAGTTCCAATGTAATTTTGTCAATTCCTTTTGGTTCGTGTGCTCCAGCTTACTTACCAACAGGGCACTTATCCAGACAATGATGGAGAGCAGAAGTGAAAAGTCAGAGTATGTCAAAACAATACATTCCTTTAATATGTGCATTTTATGACAAAACTATTTTTATTGAATATATTCAATCCGTTCTCACTACACACTAATACATTGCGGATTTTATTTATATAAACTTCTGCGTGATATTTCTGTGTGCGCGCAGGGCAATTTTAGCACAGCTCTTTCACAAAACCTCGCTGAGTCAGCAGATTATTGCAGCTGTAGAGGCAAGTATATTAGTCAAGAGCAAACATTTCATATAGCTTCTACACAGTGCGTACATATTTTGTAAAATGTATGTGCTGTATTGTGCACAACACGTGCATGTTATGTTATCGACTTCCTCATAGTCTTCTACAGTTTCTGTGTAATGCAGAGTTTGTGCGTCATGTTGCATAACTTGTTTGATGAACATAAAATCGTACAATGAGCATTGGTATAAATGTATGCATCTGACATTCCAGTTCCGCTACTGTCGATGATATTGCATCCTGTTTTACAGAAAAAGAATAAGCTCCTTCAGGAGCTCCTAGAGACCCAAAGAGAGGTACTAGGTGAGTGACTGTCGGCAAGGAGAAGCAATAATGCAGGACAAAGCGTTTCCACACGACCGTCCCCAGACGTAATATTGGTGCAGTATTCTTTCGGAGCTTTAAGCTGTCTGGCAATGGAGTTTTGCTTAACAATGTTAGCAGCTTCCAGGTCCTCAAAGTGCAGTATAACGCATCGTTCTTGACAACACAGTTGTGCTGCATGAGACCGAAACTCTATAATTAAGGTTTTCTTGGTTAGATCGCGTAAATATAAATGTCGTTAAACCCGCCACCACCCGACGCAGCCAATTAGTAATGCTTGTCACGTAAACAAAACGTGCCAATTAGTTACTTTAGCAAACCGGTGTATTGGAGGGTAAACCCACAACATTTACAATTCGAGTACGGTGTTTCTCTGGTGATCACAACCAGCATCATCAGGCGAAAGCGAGAATTATGAATAGATCCTCCTGTTTCAGTCTTAAATACGACACATTTATATGTGTGTGATCTAACCCACAAAAAACTACTTTATTATGGATAACTGGTGTATTTGCCCATCATGACAAGTTCATAAAAAATAAATGTAATGAAGACTACAATTTAAAGATTGCACTGAATTTATTTAATCAAAACCATACTCTAAAGTTTGTCCTTGTGACTTATTCACAGTGATAGTAAATGCAGGAATGATTGGAAACTGTCTTCGCTTCAAAATAAATGGTAAATTCACATCTGACGGTGCCAGATCAATTCTGGGAATGAAGACCAATCTCCGATTGGATTCTGAAAAGATTTCAGCCACAACAAAATGACGGTGCATTTCACGAATCACCTGACGTGTGCCATCGCATAATGCTTTTTTGGTGTTGAGATTTAGAATCGGCATAACAATGGTTCCTTTTTTCAAAACCAAATGATGAGCTATGCATTCCAAATAGTGTTAGCGTGCTGCAAGAAATTCTACTGGATAATAATTTGACTTCACTCGGATCCACGTAGCCTACCCAGCGTTACACAGTGTTAGACAGCGTGTCGAGCGTTAGGTACAGATCACCGAAACTACATGTATATTGGTCGCGGAAGCCTACGTCTTAAACCGACTGAAACTCTAACATGTGTCTGCCCACAGCCATGAAGGAACAGAACCAGGCATTGCTGAAGGAGGTGAAGGAGGTGATTGGGGCCCAAGTGAGCCACAGCCAACAACCGCAGACAAAGCAGCAAATGGCCGGGAGCCACAAATTGACCATCGCCAACAATCGCGTCACCATTCTCCGCAACGCGTTGCAGGTGAGAAGGGGCCTCATTGTACCCCACTGTAACCCTAAGCTCTCTACTGCTATGCGGTGGGTTTATTGGAATTGGTGCAATAGGCTGCTCGTTTTTTAAGACGGTGGCACAAAACTGAAAGTCCCCTTGGGACAGGTGGGTTCTTATATCAGAGTTGGGCTTGTGTTCACTCAGACATCTAAGTCAACTAAACCATGCATTCGCCTTTTTGAGTTATATATTGGCTCAATTGCTACACTAATACAAAAACAGCTGGATTAGATAATTAGAGAACACTCATTTTGACTTAAATTAGGCTGATTGTGCAGTACAATTCCATAGAAAGGACGACGGCCAATGGTCAAGACTAGCAACAGGCAGCCAAAGAAAAAGTACCAGTGTGTTGATGGATCAATGAGATCAGCTTGTGCATGGGAACGATGGATTTTTTCTTAGTCAGACCATGGAGAGGTTGGCAACAACTTGAGAAGCTCTTAATCCAGTAATTCATGTAAAGAATAGATGTCTCAGTTGTGGAATCTAATCAAGTTGTTTCTTGTTGTTGCAGGCTCTTATTCAAAGCAGTGGTATCAATTGGGCTGCAGATCCTAACCTACTTGGTTTTGTCCTGCAAATGGGCAAAGACAAGAAGTTTTAACCGTGTTAAAATACTACATAATTTTTGCTGAGTCTCTGAAACATCTACATCATTTGTAGTTTTATTTGCACAAGTAAATTTTTGTGTTTTTTCTTCTGTATAATATAAGCAACAATGTTATTCTTTCCTTATTCATTTAAAAAGTGAAATAAAAACATACTCTTATTGAACTATATTTATTTTTATTTTGCACCTAATTGGCTTTGCCCTCTCTACCTGCGTTGAAGTGCAACTTGCATTGCACCAGTGTGTGATTGTATACCCTTGCTGAATCAGAGACACCTGGCAATCTAGGGTTTGTCCACCAGAATAATATAAATTTCATCTCTAATTTCACCATGTTAGCTCCTCCATGCCCGTTCTTAGATTCCTTTGTTATAATAAAGGTACTCAAATGTATGTATTTCGATATATGTCCAAATTAGTCAATCATGACTATACACTTTTATATCGTAAAAAAATGTGTCAATAGCGCTGGGGTTGGCGGTGCTCGGTTGTGATGGGAGCCCGCTGTGCACTCAACGCGGCAAAGCTCAGCCCTGCGGTCTCAGTGTGGACTCACCCTTCGCTTGTACAAATCGTCCGTCACAACGTTACAATCATCTATCAGAGGTGCAGCTGGATATTTTGGCGCCTGTGGCAAGGTGCCATCCTGGTGCCCCCCCCCCCAACTCGTAACTGAACCAAACACTGCCCCACCAAATAATTTAACCACCAACCGCCACTGCTTCGCTTTCAGAATTGCAGATACATTATCCGGGTGGTGTGGCTCTCTTGCTACAGCACTGCCGTCTTATCACACATGCTATCGGTTAAGACATCTACAAATAACGAAACATCTACTTTCACAGGCATCAACGTCGACAACCATCGTATAAGCAGCGTCACAATCTACTGTGGCACAATAGATGAGCATTCTTCTATCCTCTCCACATTAAAAACTATTTTAAATTATTTCTTATGCAACCCATTAGCCTCACGGGCCTTATGGCAGTGCGTAACTTCACCAGCATTGATTCAAGCAAGTCTGACTGCTGATGAGACACTGTAGGCCGAAACCGGTCCAGTCTGCTTGTTAAAATTAATATTGCTGAAAGTCAGCACTTAGAGCCCGTACGGCTGATGGGGTTGTGTAACTTATTTTCTTAATGTCAAGATGTGAATGATACATTGTCTCTAGATTTATTATTCTCCACAACGACGCTCGTGATTATGTACGATAGTTAAAAAAGCAAATCTCACAAGAAACACGTTACAACCCCATGTAGCGTGGCCTTGTATAAATGGAGGGCACGACAATGTTCATTCGACAATGTTCATAACCTAGGGTGCACGCACCCCCTGGGGATGCGAGATGCCCTTTCCAGGAACCAAAACCTGCAGTAAAGGTTACTTAAACCAACGTTCATTGTCGAGCTGAATCAGTAACGGCGCAATTTCTGATTTTGTTATGACCCAGTGCCCCTGCTGGACAAATGTGAAAAAAGAGCGTTATAGCTCATCGGCTTCCTGAAGTATATATTCTTATGTTTGCTCGTCGGTCGCGAATTCTGCTTCTCAACACCAACCCAACCGCCGGGGTACAAAGGAACGTGGCTGGCGACTCCCCCGTCCGTCTCATTCTCTACGAATCTGTGCGCATCTACGTCCAGCGCGTTCGGGCCTGCCACAAACCGCGCTGCTTGCGTTGCGGTTCACCGTACGGGGGGGGGGAGGAGGAGAGGGGGGTCGGATCGGCCTGGCGGGGCGGCCGTGACGCCGGCAGTGGCGGCCGCTACCAGAGCGCGGCGTGGCGCGCACGTGTTCAAGCGGCTGGGGGTCAGGGACCGCGGCAAATAAACGCTGTGCCGGAGCTCACTCATTGTTCCAAGTTATTACTCCTAATGGGTAACCGCACGGGACAATAAAATATAGCACAGCTGTCAACCCCAATACGGTTTATAGACCCCGTATTGTTCTTGTACATGGAGATTGAGTGTTCAAGTCCATACGGCGTACAACCGTTTCAATATGGGCAACACAAATGTCTTGTTTCTCACTTGTGATGGGACTTTGTAGGATGGACGATGAGATGTATAATGGGCACGGGGTGACCAATATGGCCTGGATTGGTCTGTAATAAGGTAGGGAGGGCACTGATAAGGGGTTGACAGGTATGAATATATAGGTAAATAAATGGGTTACCATATACTGGGTGGCTATGTGTACCATGTAGTGTATGTGTGTGTGCCGCACTATATACGGCGCGTGTCTCACCACACAAGGCACGTCTTTCGCTGGCTTTTTTTTTAAACTAAGAAACGATGGCAGCTTCACGGGGAAAAGAAATGGGGTGAGCATCACCGACTGTCTGGGCTTGTCACCCCAAAGCACGCCGATCTGATCGTCCGGCGCGGCAGCTGAAACGATGGCATAGGTTCATTAAATCCAGTGCTTCTTGTACTATAAACTTTGTATTTGATTGTAACAGGTAAGGCCCACTGAGCTATGTGTAGCTGTCTTTTTTCAGAAGCGATCTGGCTATCACAAATGATAGCTCAACGAAGTGGGCTTATCACGTGCAAATTTATCGTAGCAGCCAAATATTCTTAAACGCGTGGTGATGTTTATTCTAAATGTGAAGGGGAAAACCGGAAGACCCGGAGAAAAATCCACGCGACCACAAGGAGAGCGAGAGACGCGCAAACTCCAAATATACAGGAGCAGCAGCAGGCGTCAGGGTTGGGATCAAACCCACAACCTGTGTACCAGGCGAGGTAGTCACCGTGGTGATGAGACAGACACGCAAACTCCAAATATGCAGCAGCAGGCGTTCAGGGTTGGGATCAAACCCACGACCTCCTGCGTACCAGGCGAGGTAGTTAACATCTCAGAGTCATCGCGGCGCCTCTGTCCACCCAGCAGTAGAAATGGGATTCACCACGGTTTGTTGGCAGGTCGCGTGCAGTGGGGTAAAGTGTGGGCACCTCTTCACCTCTTCCAACACGTCTGGCCAGTGTGGAAGCGTAGGCCAAATACCTTCTAGAGCTCCGTCTCGTGGAGGCGCCTCCGCCACCAGTGGTGCGAGTAAAACACTTGCAGGGCTGTGACGCAAAGGACAAACGAATCGTGCGGTGACTCAGGGGCCGTCCATAAATGACGTCATGCACCTAGGGGTGGGGGGGGGGTCAGACATTTGTGACGATGTGTGACGAGGGGGGGGGGGGTTGAGAAATGTGACGTCACATCAAAATGCGCAACTTTAAATAAATATAGACAACACGTTCTACTTCATTAAATATACTTTTTAATGTTTTCTCCTACAACATCAGAGTACAGCGCCACATTAATTACGCACTACAATGACAATAGTTTAAAGCGATTTGAAGCATGTTTTATATATTTGGGGGGGGGGGGTAGAGCTTTGTGACGTCATATTTTAGGGGGGGGTCTGACTTTTTGTGACGCCGTTTTACGAAGGGGGGGGGGGGTCAAAAATTGTCCAAAATCGCGTGACGTCATTTATGGACGGCCCCTTAGGTCGCCGTGCCGTTTGTCCGTCCGCGCGTTCCAACCCGTGCACTCATTGGTAACGTTCCAACTAGAAAGGGTTACCGGTTTCTTAAAAAGGTTACCGGTTGTCGTTTAAGAATTCCGATAGTGCACTCAATATAAACCAAAGACAATTCGCTCCCAATCACACATCTGTCCGTCCCTCCACACCACGAAAAATAAAGTACTGTCTCTTTTTTTACACATCCCATCAGCCAGGCGGCCTTCCTTCTTTGAGTGTAGAATTCCAGGCGCTTGTCTCTGGTGTCCACCAATCATATTAAAAAAATTAAGCTTTTCCTATTTTTTTTCATACCTTGACACTGGCCCAAAAAGGTCCCACTATTTTAGAGTTTGTTTTGTTTGCATGTTCACAGGCACCGTGTGTGCTTAATGCAGTACTTGATTCCTTAGTAAAGCTTTCTATTTGGTGTTTCATTGCCATAAAGGGTTAAAACCTATTCCCATTTATTTTAATTCCACCACCACCTCCATCATTTGAACCACTCCCGCCGGGAATTTTGCGCCGTTCGCTGCCCCTGCCGAGTCCGCACCGCGCCGACCAAATCGCCGCGGTCCCTGGCCTCGCGCCGTTGAAGCGTGGAGCGCGGGACACGAGGATCGCGAGGCGCGAGTCGGGAGGGTGTCGGCGGGGTTTAGCGGGGATCGGCGGGGATCAGGAGGGACCAGGAGCGACCAGGAGGGACCAGGAGGGAGCAGGGAACCCAGGACCAGTCTCGGGGGACTCCAGTCGGAGAGCAGCGGCCCACAGCTCCCCCCCGGCCCGGTGGCGAGAGCGCCGCGTCTCCTCCTCCTCCCCGCGGGCCGCGCGGCCATGGACATGAAGAGAATGATCACGGAGATGCGCGGGAAAGCGCCAGCAGAGGTGAGCAGGGCTTCTCACCCAGCGCTCCTCACCCAACAACAATCCACCTCGCTCACACAGCCCTCACCCAAACACTCACCCAGCACCCCACGCACACACTATTCACCAAGCCCTCGCCTCGGCTTACCCAGCACTCGCCCCACTCGCAGAGGCGAGCAACACTCACCCCAAACTCACCCAATATCCACCTCGATCACACAGCTCACTCACCCAGCTCCTCACCCCCCCACACACAGCTCACTCACCCAGCCCCTGCCTCAACTAACTCCAGCACTCACTCCAAACTCACCCAACACTCGCCTAAGCTCACTCAGCACTCACCCCAAACTCACCCAACACTCGCCTAAGCTCACTCAGCACTCACCCCAAACTCACCCAACACTCGTCTAAGCTCACTCAGCACTCACCCCAAACTCACCCAACACTCGTCTAAGCTCACTCAGCACTCACCCCAAACTCACCCAACACTCGCCTAAGCTCACTCAGCACTCACCCCAAACTCACCCAACACTCGTCTAAGCTCACTCAGCACTCACCCCAAACTCACCCAACACTCGTCTAAGCTCACTCAGCACTCACCCCAAACTCACCCAACACTCGTCTAAGCTCACTCAGCACTCACCCCAAACTCACCCAACACTCACCTAAGCTCACTCAGCACTCACCCCAAACTCACCCAACACTCACCTAAGCGCACTCAGCACTCACCCCAAACTCACCCAACACCCACCTAAGCTCACTCAGCACTCACCCCGAACTCACCCAACACTCACCTAAGCTCACTCAGCACTCACCCCAAACTCACCCAACACTCACCTAAGCTCACTCAGCACTCACCCCAAACTCACCCAACACTCACCTAAGCTCACTCAGCACTCACCCTAAATTCACCCAACACCCACCTAAGCTCACTCAGCACTCACCCCAAACTCACCCAACACTCACTTAAGCTCACACAGCACTCACCCCAAACTCACCCAACACTCACCTAAGCTCACACAGCACTCACCCCAAACTCACCCAACACTCACCTAAGCTCACTCAGCACTCACCCCAAACTCACCCAACACTCACCTAAGCTCACTCAGCACTCACCCCAAACTCACCCAACACTCACCTAAGCTCACACAGCACTCACCCCAAACTCACCCAACACTCACCTAAGCTCACTCAGCACTCACCCCAAACTCACCCAACACTCACCTAAGCTCACACAGCACTCCTAAACTCACCCAACACTCACCTAAGCTCACTCAGCACTCACCCCAAACTCACCCAACACTACCTAAGCTCACTCAGCACTCACCCTAAACTCATCCAACACTCGCCTAAGCTCACTCAGCACTCACCCCAAACTCACCCAAAACTCGCCTAAGCTCACTCAGCACTCACTCTAAACTCAACCTATCACTCACCTATGAAGGCCGTCACTGTGACACACGAGGGGGCTGGGTGGCCAGCAACCACGCCCGACCGCCTTTGCCTCCCCAGGGGCGATGTTGACCACACACCGCACCTTTTACTAATTTGAGGCTGAGTCAACCTAGGGGAGGCCCAGGACCGGTTAAGATAATCGTCATCTGTCTTGGCCGTGTGCGGCAATCGAATACTGTATATAGTTTGAACACGAGTTTAGATAATCGAATTATCCGGCGGCTTTGGGGGGAAAGGCACTGGCGGATCTCCAACAACTCCGAATCATCACTACATCATTATTTAAAATAGCAAATTGTTTTCACATTCTTGTAATAACATGTGTTAGGTGCTGTGTATGTGTTTTTCTTCGTGTTTTTTTTAATTGGCATAAATAAACGTACAAATAGACAAATAAATATACTGCTGTAAAAAAAAGTTATAGTATTTACTATAGTACCGTATTCATAGCTGTCAACCCACACGGTTTACCCCGTATTCTTGTACAGCCGTTTCAATACAGGCAACATTTTTTGTCTCTGTGTTTCACCCTTGTGATGGGACTTTGTAGGACGAACGTTGAGATTTGTAAGATCACGGGGTGACCAATAAGGTCTGAATTGATCTGTAATAAGGTAAGGCACTGATAAGGGGTTGACAGGTTTGCGTATTTACCCTTCCAATCTCGAAGACTCTGCGTGGGGTAATGATTGTGGGGCAGTTTTAAAATTGGAGATTTTTTCCCAGTCGGAATCCAACTCCCATCATCAGCTGTGATGGATGTTCAACGGATCGGCCTGGGACCACCGGATAATGTTGGAAGCTGGATAATTTGCGCGCCGTATATAATCAATGATCTACCGTCATTATTGTTATTAAGCCTCGAGACTGTTAGTAGGGGGGGGGGGCGGTCTGCGATGTTGCTGCCATGTGAATCTCAATTTGGAGTATCGAGCACTCGAGCACGTGGCAACATCGCCCGCTGCTGTGGAAACCTGTAGACTCAAGGGTGAGGCATTCCTGGGTAAACGAGCATAATTCAAACAACATAAATAAAAACTGATTTTGTTGATGCACAGGGACTCTTCTGCTTACGAACATTCGACTTACGAACTTTCAGAGATACGAACAAACCTGGTCTGTATGTCCAGTTGCCTGTTCGCGCCTAGAGTTGTAAGTTCAGCTGCTGCGCAGTAGATGGCGGTGGTGGCATCTACATCTGCAGAACGTGAAGAACCAGTGGCACCTACATCTACAGAACGTGAAGAACCAGTGGCATCTACAGAACGTGAACAACCAGTGGCATCTACATCTGCAGAACGTGAAGCACCAGTGGCACCTACATCTACAGAACGTGAAGAACCAGTGGCATCTACATTTGCAGAACGTGAAGAACCAGTGGCATCTACATCTGCAGAACGTGAAGAACCAGTGGCATCTACATCTTCAGAACGTGAAGAACCAGTTACATCTACATCCACAGCAGATTATACAACTTTTAAAGCTATTCCCCGTGTTTAGTGTACATGCCTTACAACACGTTTGGAATCGACAGGAGTAAAGTTAAGAACAATAGACCTGAAACCGAACTCGTTCGTAAGTAGAGGAGGCCCAGTAATGGTAATCTCACGAGTATCAGTGAATATTTCAACTACTTACTCGGGTTATTATCGAACGAGACAAGAGCCTATTGATGCAGAATGTATTCACTCTCCCGTGGAGGTCTGGGTCATATTGAGCATTAATTGAAGGGACGCCAATCTGTAAAGTCCAGTAAAATAAGTTTCCTTAAAATTACTCTCTACGTTCATTTAACGAGTGGCTACGGACATTTCGTCGGTAGTTGCAGCCAGCGTCAGGTATTTGCCACAATTGTAACCAGCATCATCAACTGCCTGATGATGCTGGTTGTAACTGTCAGCGAAACGTCGTACCCACTTGTTAAACGTGCGTGGGTCAGAGAGCTTTCCAACACCACAGCGGCAGTGCCACTGCAGCGGTCATAAACTGACGCGCTTGTTTAGCACGTGACAACTTTATTCATTGGCCGTGTCGGGTGGAGGAGGGTTTTACGACACACGTTTACATACGCGATCCGACCCAACATTGGTCGCAAATACCTACGTGTCAATGACCAATTCCGTAATTTTTTTATTGTTTTTATTACACCTCAACATGAGGCCGGTACAAAACACCCATCACTGAACAGAGGGGGGAAGGGAGAATCTACGCGAACAGCAGCCCGACGTTGGCACCACAGGGCCCAGTGAAGGGGGAAGAATTGGGCTTACTGCCCCACCCAAGTTGGGGACAGCGTGCGATGGGGACATGAACGTTTTTATGGGGCAGGGGAAAGGGGTTAAGCGCTATAAATCATTCCCCATTCATTCAATCCATTCATCGTCATTGACTGTGATCAATTTCACTTTGACTTGAATTCACGCATCGTCACAGATTCGCCCCAATTGCTTCCCCAACATTTATTTCACTCAACTCATCTCCACCATTACATTCATATCATATCTACTGTTCTTGATTCTCTGTAAAGCGCCTTGCTTAAGGCACTGTATAAATTACGGGCGCCACCCCACCGCCACCCCACCGCCACCCCCGCTGCCCACAGGTGAAGGAGCTGGTGCTGGACAACTGTGGCTGCCGCGAGGGCAAGGTGGATGGCCTCACGGAGGAGTTTGAGGGCCTGGAGCTGCTCAGCCTCATCAACACCGGCCTCACCGCACTCTCCAGCCTGCCCAAGCTCCCCAAACTCAAGAAGGTAATCGCGGCGGAGTGGGGCGACAGGCAAAGAGATGGATAGGGATAGGTAATGTTCATCAATAGCGACACGATCCTAGGTAGCAACGGCAGGGTCCTAGGTAGCAACGGCAGGATCCTAGATAGCAACGGCAGGATCCTAGGTAGCAACGGCAGGATCCTAGGTAGCAACACTGTTGTTAAAATCAAGGTGGCCCCAACTGATAGCTTTGGCCACCAGGGGGGCGGGGGGGGGGGTGGGCAAGACACCCCCTGCCCCCACGCTCGTTATGCCACCAAGCAGGCAGAGGCAATGCTTGTGTGGGGTTGCCTCTGTGCCGCTGTGCGCGAGGCGTGTTGGGCGTTGTCGCTGCCGCGCGATTCTCCGCCGGTGCTGACCGCTTCGCCCCCCTCGGCAGCTGGAGCTCGGCGGGAATAAGATCACGGACGGCTTGGAAGCGCTGGTGGAGAAGACGCCCAACCTCACGTACCTGAGCCTCACCGGTAACAAGATCAAGGATCTGAGCAGCCTGGAGCCGCTGGTGAGTGCCACCAATCGCTACACAGGCTTCTACTGTTTCGGCTGATTAAAAAGAAAGTACCATTTAAAATTATTTATGACCACACGTCGCTTTCCGTCGGCCCGCACAGAAAAAGCTGGAGAAGCTGAAGAGCTTGGACCTGTTCAACTGCGAGGTGGTGAACCAGCCCAACTACCGCGAGGAGCTCTTCCGCCTGCTGCCTGCCCTGTCCTACCTGGACGGCTTCGACCACGACAACCAGGAGGCCTCCGAGTCGGAGGACGAGCACTACCCCGGGGAGAGCGGTGCGTGGCGTCCCCCCCCCCCCGCACTCCCTGCCTCCGCGCGCCGTCGCTCACGATCGAGGTCTTCGGTGCCGCACGCGGCCGCCTGTAGTCCGGCGCCGCGTGGAGGGCAGCACCGGCGAGACTTGGCGGATTTGCCGCACAAATGCTGCGACAAACTCACTCCCCGTAGGCCGTCGAGGAGTGCCCCGGCTCGCCAGGAGACGGCGGTCCGGCCGAATGTGGGCTCCACCTGTGCCGTCTATGTAGGGGGTAGACTGCTTCCCTCGCACGCTTTTGGGTTGTTTTCCGGATACTCTGGTTACCTCCCACATTTAAAATGCTCATTAAACGGCCGATAACACCACGATATATAGAGGACCGCAGAGCTTGGGCAATTGCCGCGTGACTGCCTTCCCGCTTGTCTGTGGTTCCTCGTGCCTTGGAGTTTCTCTCTCTCTCTCTGTGAGAGTGGTTTCCTCCCATGGCTAAAAACAAAAAAATCACACGGCGTGTGTAACTGGTATCGGACAAAAACATCCCAATGCTGAAACATTCCCTGTAAATTACTCAATGGGGATCACGCACAGCAGCAGCATCGACCTCCTACTGTGAAGAATCGGCAGGACCCTCCTGCACAATAATTTTAACTTGTGTAACACGCCACCGTGTTACACAAGTTAGAGAGTGAGAGAGTCCCATGCGGTGACGTGTTACACAAGTTAAAGTGATTCCGCTTGTTTACCCAGGAAAACTTGTGCAGGAGGGTCCTGCCGAGTCTTCACAGTAGGAGGCCGATGCTGCTGCTGTGCGTGATCCCCATTGAGTAATTTCCAGGGAATGTTTCAGCATTGGGATGTTTTTGTCCGAGACCAGTTACACACGTCATGTGATTTTTGTTTTGTTTTTAGCCACGGGAGGAAACCAGACAATTTAGAAGAGACCCATGGAGAACCGGGAGGAGAACATGCAAACTGCACGCGAGAAAGGCTTGATAGCAATAACGATAGTCATAATGATATAAAAATCCATTTACTTTGCCAATTTTATCAGGGCCAACGATAACGATGCCGCCGATGATTGCCAATAATGGACGTTTTGCCGTGCCAGATGATGATGAGGACGACGACGACGATGAGGAGGATGAAGATGAGGACGAGGATGCCGTGGGCGAGGACGACGACGACGACGATGAGAATGACGTCGGCCTGGAATATTTGGCACGGGAGAACCTTCAGGTGCTTGTCGGAGGAGTCGTCACCCTGTCTGAGTTCCACGAGTGTTTGTGGAGCGTAGAGTGTTTGTGGAGCATAGAGTGTTTTAATGTAGAGTGTTTGTGGAGCTTAGAGCGTTTGTGGCGTGGAGTGTTTGTGGAGCGTAGAGTGTTTGTGGAGCGTAGAGTGTTTGTGGAGCGTAGAGTGTGGAGTGTTTGTGCAGCGTAAAGTGTTCGTGGAGCGTAGAGTGTTTGTGGCGTGGAGTGTTTGTGGAGCTGTGGAGCGTAGAGTGTGGAGCGTAGTGTGTTTATAGAGTGTAGAGTGTTTGTGCAGCATAAAGTGTTTGTGGAGCGTAGAGTGTTTGTGGCGTGGAGTGTTTGTGGAGCGTAGAGTGTTTGTGGCGTGGAGTGTTTATGGAGCGTAGAGTGTAGAGTGTTTGTGGAGCGTAGAGTGTTTGTGGAGCGTAGAGTGTTTGTGGAGCGTAGAGTGTTTGTGGAGTGTGGAGCGTAGAGTGTTTGTGGAGCGTAGAGTGTGGAGTGTTGGTTGAGCGTAGAGTGTTTGTAGAGTGTGGAGCGTAGAGTGTTTGTGGCGTGGAGTGTTTGTGGAGCGTAGAGTGTTTGTGGCGTGGAGTGTTTATGGAGCGTAGAGTGTTTGTGGAGCGTAGAGTGTGGAGTGTTGGTTGAGCGTAGAGTGTTTGTAGAGTGTGGAGCGTAGAGTGTTTGTGGAGCGTAGAGTGTGGAGTGTTGCTTGAGCCTTGTAATTGTCTCTGCCCGCTTAGAGTCCAGGGGGTGCTACGCATGGAGAAGATCATCAATTATTTGGGGGGGGGCGAGCACCGGAATTTCAAATACGCCGGATAATCACTAATCATGATTTTAGCTTTTATTTACACATTCTTGTATGACATTGTGTTTTTAGGTGTTGTGTTTATTTTTTTTCGTGTTTTAAATTTGTTTACTGTGAAATTGGCATAAATATACATACACATAGACAAAAATAAATATCCTGTAAAAAGTTACTGTGATAACTCTACCATACTTACAACTCCAATCTCGAAGATGTGTAGAGGTGCAGTATTTTCATTGTTCAAGTTGTGTGTAGTGTATAATGTACTCTATGTAATATTTGATACTGAATTCAAGCGTAGTTATTTTGTCACGCAAACGGTGCCGATTGCCGGACTGGTTACAGCCTTTGGAGCGGTTTTGCCGGATCAGCCCGGGACCGCCGGATAATGTTAGAAGCCGGATAATCGGAAGCCGGATAATTATCAATGCTTAACTGTAATCTCGTTCGAACGGCGGTGCACAAATGTTTTTTTATTTTATATATATTTTATTCTAACTACCTAACTTTACCGAAAGAACCAAAGATAACCAAAGAGAATGGAAGAGTCTCGCCCGCTTGTGACCGTGGTCTGTTGATCACATGACCGGGCGCTGCCCCCACTGCGTGCTCACACGGGGGGAGCACGCACACGCTAAGTGTCGAGAGACTCGGGCTCACCTACGGGGGTTCTAGGCCTAGACACGCACGTGCCCATTTAAAAAATAAAGCACGCATTTCAGGCCTTGGTGATTTATTTTTCAATTTTGCATTCGTGTGACACTGATATAATCACTGAATGTCCTGTTCGTTCACAGGATGACGAGGATGATGGAGAGTACAAATTCAAGGACGAAGAAGAGGAAGAGGAGGATGATGAGGATGGTAGGGGCCAAGTGTGCTCTGTGCCGGCGGCTTGGGAGTTAGTGACCGTGTCCCTATAATTGAGATAAGGGATGGGCTTCACACCGCTGTCATTTGTGTACGATGATGAGATTAGATTACGACCGCTGTTTGAGATGTTGGTGTGAACTTACGGCTGCTGTTCGAGATGATGGGATGAACTTACGGTGCTGTTAGAATAATTAAATGAACTTAGAACAGCTTTTAGAGATGATGGAATTAACTTACAGTCAGTTTCTGCTGGAGATGATGGGCTGAACCGACGATAGCTCTTCTATGCCCGAAGACTGACGAGGCATGCTCACGACTGGCGCTCTCGTTTGTTTTTGCATCAGATGAAGAGGAAGGGGAAGATGGAGCCAAGGGGGAGAAGAGAAAGCGCGCCCCTGACGACGAAGGTGAAGACGATGACGACGACGAGGATGATGAAGAGGATGAGTGAAAACCGGCATGCGTTGGCGTGTCGGTGGGCAAGGAGGTGCCGGGCGAGGGGAGGGTGGGGGGTGGGCTAGGGGCTGGGTAGTCGGGTGTGACGTGCGTGTGTGAATGGGGGAGTGAAGCTTTAGGCCGAGCTGTGTTTTGGAAACTGCACCCGTTTTTAGTGACTCCCCCTGCGGAGCTGCACAGTCGAAATACAATCACGCAACCAATGGAGGATCGTAACAATTTGGCGAAATGCACGGCTGAACCGTTGACTTTGCAATTCGAAAGCACTGCATCGTGGCATTGGCAAGACACCGGTTCCGTGGTGGTCAGTGTCCACGCCGGTTCTCGCCGTAAACGGGCAGAACCATCGCGGTCGCACGGTCGGTTCGGCTAAAAGTCGAACCAACCTCCGTGACCTTATTCGGGTGATGTGCGATCGGAATAACTGAGTATCGGAATGTCTCAACAATTGATCGGCAGCAGTACAGGGACTACTCTACTTACGAACGAGTTAGGTTCCAGAGGTCTGTTCGTAAGTCGATTTGTCCGCAAGTCCAACTTTACTCCTATCGATTCCAAACACGTACGGCATGTACACTAAACACGGGGAATGGCTTTAAAAGTTGTATAATCTCCTGTAGATGTAGATGCCACTGGTTCTTCACCTTCTGCAGATGTAGATGCCACCACCGCCAACTATTGCGCGGCAGTTGAACTTACGATTCTTGGTCCAAACAGGCAACTGGACTTAGAGGCGGGTTTGTTTGTATCACTGAAAGTTCGTAAGTCGAATTTTTGTGCGCCGTGACGGGGCCACCACGAGGGGGCATCGCTGGACAAATGACACAGTTGGATACCGAGATTGAGAATCTTTTCTTTTTTTAAACGGTTACCAGTACTTTCATAATTAATGCTTATTACACATGAGTTAATGAGTATTGATTTCAAATTAAAAGGTGTCTTTTAACTGTTTGAATGAAAAAAAAATAGGTTTCTTCCCTGGGCACTCTAAACCTGGTGTCCTCCACGTGTCCAGCCAGGCCCCCGCACGAGTGTCACTCCCCTGTCCGACTGTGAGACAACGCATCCTTGCCATGTTTGTCTCTCCACATGACAATTCAGAGTATTCTTTTACACTCCTCCCGTCGGCCACGAGGGCCCTGTACGCCTGCGTCATCATACAACGTCTGCCGATTGGGAAACCGGTTTTAGTCACGAATCGGGATTTATTTATCGTGGAGGAGGAATCAGATGAGCTGTGAAGCTCTTTGTCACAGATGTCCGGCAAAGGGGAATGGGTCCGCGAGTTACATCGACAAACAATACAACAACAAAAACGATGTAAGAGCAAGATAGAGAAAAGGTTAAGCAAGTCGCTCAAATTAAATACAGAGTATCGAAGTATAAATTTCACGAATATATAAATCCTCGCCGGTTATTGTCAATGCCAAACGCAAGCTTCATAAAGTCTTAACGATAGACGCCTCCGTGAGCGTGACGTGTATTAAAAACAACAACAGGAAATTTTGAGAATTGCGCGGTGCGGTATTACTATGCGATCGCGATGACTGTAAACGTCACTGGATCGGCCGCACGTTTGTGTCGCGGAGTAAAGAGGGACGGAACGTGCGGGGTGGACTCGACGGTGGCGCGGAACGGCGGCGCGACTCGAGCGCGTGACGCGTGCAGTGGGTCTCGTGATGCCCGGGGGCGGTGCACCCCCTAGCAGCGCTGCAGTCGGGAGGAAGAGGCTGGGAGACTCCGCTCCAGGGAGACCACCGGAGTGTTGTCACCCGGGGCCGCCGAGCTCTCGATGCAACCTCACGAGACACTTTTTGTTGCACTCGCCATACCAAACCTTCCATCGCTCGTGGATCCCGAGTCTCCCTGTGTCTCTTCCCGCATTCCCTGCTCTCGTGGTCTTTTTGTTCCCTCCCCCGTCCTTATCCAACGTTTAATTATTGTGCTGCCCAAGAATCACGTACATGTCAATCGCTTTTTTGAAATTCCCTTCTTCATGACTATATTTCGGTCGGTGATATGTAAAATTGCGCGAATCATTTCGAGGTAAAAAAAAACCCAAAAAGCGAGAATTCCCATTCAAGAGACTGCAAATCACATGTGTAGGGGGAGCTGTTGAATTGAACTAAGGGTTTCGCAGTGTGACACTTCGGCTGCGTCAACACGAAATCCAGAACTGGCCGTGTCCTTTCATTTATTTGACGGGTCATTTTCAGAATGTACCCAGGAAGCGGGGCTACTAGTTAATTGCGGCACCGTGCCACCTGAATGAGACTCTGAAATCCCGGCACCGAGCAGTGTCGTGTTGAACTCCGCGTAACCCCTGTCGTCCTTACCCACGCGCCTCTGATGAGCACGGTTGGCTATGCACGGTGCAAAAGAAGTTCAACGTACACACGTACATGCCGCCCGCAAGCGGTTGTTTCCGTCGCCGCCCGTGCAGTCGGCGTCACGCCACGCGTCCACTGCTGCGGTGCTCGCCCTGGGGGTCCCCCTCAGCGCCTACAGCGACACCGTCGGTCGCCACGCGTGCCTGGTCTTGCCTGGTGGACGCCTCGTGCCCACGGCTAGTTCACCGGCGTTGAGCGTGCCCAACGCTTGGAGCGCCGTGGTAGCGAGGCGTTATCTCCCTCTGGTATGCAGGAGGTCGTGGGTTCGATTTCGACCCCGACGCCTGCTGTATATTTGGAGTTTGCATGCCTCCGCGTGGTCGCGTGGATTTTTTTTCTCCGGGGCCTTGGGTTTTTCGCTTCGGATTTAGAATCGACGTGCATTTAGACAATTTGGCTGCTTTAAATTTTCGCGTGGTAACTTTGTTGGGCTATTATTTGTGGCCACTACGCTTGTGAAAAAGAGCTATATAGCTCGGTGGGTTTTACCTGGTCAAATAAAATAATAAAATAGACAAGGGTTGTCACTAACGGTGCAGTTTTCATGGGTCTGGTTCCCAACACGAGCTCCCCAGAATGTAAACACAAGTAGACATTTAAATGTTAAGTTTTTGAGACGTGTTGAGTTAAATATAAAGTGTGCTTTTTTTTTTCTTCTAAACTTGGGTTTGTCTTTTGCTGTGTAAGCCAGCTCGTGCACCCCCACGTTCTTAGCTAGCGAGTGTTTTGTAGTATTCTGTTAATCAAGCAGGCAAGCCTCTGCTCCGCAAAGGTCCGGACGTTCCGTTTATGTAATCGTGCCCAGAATTGTGCGTGTCCCCCGAGAAAACAATCGCCTTTCGCACCGGGGGTCCGTTTAGTGATGATAAATCGGCTCCTGTTTTGGCATATCTTGTTAGGTAGCCGTTACTTCAACAATTGGGGGGGGAAAAGATATATCGCTGAACGATCAAGCGCGGAATACTGCTACAGTCATTTTCGACCACTAACCCCTCCGGATTAAAATGTTAATTGACCAAATACGTTGGGGGCGTAATCCGTTGTCGTCGTTTTTAGGTTCAACTCGCTCTCCCTTTTGTCGCTGTGATGACACAAATTCTGGTGTCCCCTAACTTCATCCTGGCAAGCGTGCCGCCCCCCCTGTGAACCACCCAGCACTGGGAGGCTCTGCTGACGTGAGCGACCGAGGGAGGGTTCAAAGCCATATCCCACGTGATGATGGAGTTTGCGGTACCCCTTGTTTATTGGCGAATCCCAGCTGTTCCAGAACAATACATTTATACCGTTTTGTTGACAGTACAGTTTATATATATTTTCATGTTAAGGTTGAATTGTCTGGCGGCGTTCAAGTTGTGTCCACCTTGGAATTGCTTATAAACTGCTTTAATAAAACATTTTGAATATACACTCTGGAGTTTTGGTTTGTCAATAATATGCACGTATATTTAGAGTCTGCTCTCTCACAATTCGGTACTTGCGTTCCTGAAGAACACCGCGTTGTGGACAAAATAATATATAATATCGAGGTAAAGCACCGTCCGCGATGACACGTGAGATGTGTACGCAGGCTGAACAAAGACTTGAAGCACGTGGGTAGCATCTAGAAGCATCCAGCAGCATCCCGCCTCGTGCGATGATGCTACGCCGAGGCAGCCACACGACCGATTCTTCGCCTTCGCGCGACGTAGTTCCGTTCGCTCAATCGCGTTGTATTCAATTCGTTTCCGCGTTATGAAAAATGTGTTTTTTCGTATGTTCATCGTGTTAAATATCCAATTCGCGTTACGAAAGCTACGCGTTGCAGGAGAACAGATTGCATAGTCATTCTTTTTTGTTTGTGTTATACCAATGAAACATTTTTATAAAAAAGTTCAAACGTAGAATAGTTTTCTTTAAATCGTCATTCTAGACAATTGTTTTTCCTTCCGCCATTGTCCAGGCGTGTTGCACAGGTCTCGACCTATTTATACGCTTCCGCTTACTAAACTTTTAGTTCATTGAGTAAATGGATTCTGCTGTGTCCCTGTACAGCTCTTTGAGATCTTTGATGAAAAGCCGCTATATAAATGTAATTATTATTCAGCTGAAGGGAGGAGTGTTGAAGACGGCGACTCGACCTGCAGCGCTGAACGCGTCGTTTGGAACGCTGGCCACTGATGAGGCGGCTGGGGTGACGGAGGTGAGAACGCCCGGGGATGGATTCGTTGAGTCGGCGGAAGGGAGCGTGGGCATCGAAGCGAAACCAAGGCTTGATGATCGCATCGCCGAAGGAGCGTCGTTCAGAATCGGAAGAATGTTTGCCTCTTCTCATCCACGGCAAAGGCTTTGCAGCAAGAGACGACCTCTCCGTGTGATTTCGGACTAACATTGACGGATCGGGTTCGCTATCAAGACCAAGATGAAGGGATGGGAACATGTAAAAAAGAAAACGGTTCGACACACGAGACATGTGAGGGTGTCGAGTGGCAGGGGCTGATAATGTATATCGATCCGTTGACAAAAGGCCGATTAATTGTACCGGAGGCATTGCGCAAACGTGTGTTGTGTCATCGGCACAACCATATTCATGCAGGGCATCAGGGGTCACATCGTACGTATGCTCGCTTAAATGAATATTCCTGGCCTGGTACGTGGAAAGAAGGATCCGATGAGCTATGAAGCTCTTCACAGGTGTCCAGGAGTTAGAATATGAGCGGTAAGGTGGTGGCACGTGCAGATTCCTGGAGACGGGCGGTGGGTGACCTTCCACTCCTGCCGACTCCTCTCTGTGATCCCCATTCGTTCTTACCCGCCCCTACTTGACATCTGTGAAAAAGAGCTTGAAAGCTCATCGGATTCCTCCAGAATAAATACTCTCGATTCTGATTCCCTCGGTCAACCCTCCCAACACCAACCCCGGCTTCAAGAGCCGCGCTGTGGCCGCGCTGATTGCCCGCAACCTCCCACGATCACACGCAAATAAGTTTCTAATGATGACTAAAAATAAGTGTGTACCGATTACTAAAAATCCCACTGGTAATCGGTGACCGGCTGTTTCTGAACTCTCAGAAGCGGTATTCGGAAGCGACTGGAGCTATGCACTTTCACATCATCATCTAGATTGACAAACTAATTTCTTTAAAACTGCTTTTTGTGTTTAGTTTGTTGTCCTTCCCCCCGCACCTCCGATTAGCGCGGTCGGCTACGCACGGTGCGAAAGAAGTTCAACATACAACCGATTCGAGAAACCCGATCACCGGTTACCATTTTAACGACCCGAACGTCACGACCGGACGACCCGGCTGGTGAAATGAAGAACGTGGCCATGTGCACACGTGGTTTCTTGGCTGGGTTGGGCCCCACAGGGCTCGTGGGGGTTCACGGATGAGCGGGGGAAGAGGAAGGAGGAGGAGGGAGAAGGAAGGGGGAGGAGGACGGGGAGGGAGGAGGAAGGGGGAGGAGGAGGGAGGAGGAGGGCGAGTCTGTGTGCGGCTGTCACAGCTGATTACCGCCGGGAGAGAGCGGGAGCGAGCAGGGCGCGCCTGCATTGACGCGAGTGTGGGAACTCCCAGGACGCAACACGCCGCAGCAGAGGGATTGTTTGCTGGTCACGATGATGATGGTGATAGTAATACTAATAATAAAACCACACAGCAGACATTCTCGTGGGTGGGCGTCGAAGAGGAGCCGTACACCCTGGCTCGCCAGGGGAAGGCGGTAAAGCAGCCAAAATGTGAACTTCCATCTGTAAGGGGGGTCGAGTGTTTCCCCCCATCGCGTTCCCTCCGGGTAAATAACAACCAGCTTCACAGGACTCATCGTTCGCAGGCCTCTTTGCTAAGCCACGCTGCGTCTCAGGAGGAACCTTCCTGCTTAAAAGCGCTATGCAGTGTACGATAAAAAAAAATGTGTTTTTACAATTTGCTGAATAAGCACGGTAGAGTAATTGTTACTGGCAAAGGCAGTGAAAGCATTCATTTCAGAACCCGAATTTACACGCAGGCCACCCAGTTGGCTCGCGTGCGGGTGTCTGTGGAAGGTTTGTGGGGAGCGGTGGATCAATTCCCGCTCAGGACCATGTGTATGTATGTTGAACTTCTTTCGCACCGTACGTAGCCGACCGAGCTAATAGGAGGCACACCAGGTGACGATTATCTGAACCGGTACTGGGCCTCCCCTTGATCGACTCAGCCTCAAATGAGTACCCAATGCGGTGTGTAAACACCGTTACTCGGGAGACAAAGGCGGTCGGGCGAGGTGCTGGCCACCCACCCCCTCGTGTGCCACAGTGCCGGCATTCATAGGTGTTACTCGCTAACAGCACTTGCTCCTACAGTCTGCTAGAGGCCACATCGGGGGCCCTTTGTCTTTGTTAGGGTCCTCCACGTGCACATCGCCTGCCTGCATGGCTCCCAGCCATCGCCCCATCCGCCGCATTCACTCGAACCCACGGCTCTGTGAAGCCCGCGGCTCTGTGAAGCCCGCAAAGTTAATGAGAAGGGATTTGAGTTTTTCACCTGCTGCGCTTTTCAAATCAAACTCCCCCTGCCCAGCCACCCCCGACGCCACCCCCCCTCGCCAATCCCTCTGCTCCCCCACCCCGGCTCGACCCCCTCCACACGAGCGCTTTGTGAACCAAGCGACAGCAGTTTGGAGGAGTTCTGTTCGCGCCTCGTGGTTGTGGCTCGCCGCAGGAGAAATTCTCAAAAGTGATAACGGTCCTCCTCCTCCTCACCTCCTCAACTCCTCCTCTCCTCCCCCTCCTCCTCCTCAACTCCTCCTCCCCTCCTCCTCCTAACCCTCCTCATCCCCTTCTCCTCCCCTCCTCCTCCTTCCCTCCTCCCCCTCCTCCCCTCCTCCCCCTCCTCCCCGCCTCCCCTCCTCCTCCCCTCCTCCTCCCCCCCTTCTAACTCCTCGCCTCCTCTCCTCCTCCCCTCCTCCTCCCCTCCTCCTCCTCCTCTCCTCCTCCTCCCCTCTTCCTCCTCCTCCCCTCCTCCTCTCCTCCTCCTCCCCTCTTCCTCCTACCCTCCTACCTTCCTCCCCTCCTCCTCCCCTCCTCTTCCTCCCCTCCGCCTCCTCCTCCTCCCCTCCTCCTACCCTCCTCATCCTCCTTCTCCCCGCCTCCCCTCCTCCTCCCCTCCTCCCCTCCTCCTCCTCTCCTCCTCCTCCTCCCCTCCTCCTCCCCTCCTCCTCCCCTCCTCCTCCTCCCCCCCTTCTAACTCCTCGCCTCCTCCCCTCCTCCTCCCCTCCTCCTCCTCCCCGCCTCCCCTCCTCCTCCTCCTCCCCTCCTCCCCTCCACCTCCCCTCCTCCCCTCCTCCTCCTCCCCTCCTCCCCTCCTCCTCCTCCCCACCTCCCCTCCTCCTCCCCTCCACCTCCCCTCCTCCCCGCCTCCCCTCCCCTCCTCCTCCTCCTCCCCTCCTCCCCTCCATCTCCCCTCCTCTCCCCTCCTCCTCCCCGCCTCCCTTCCTCCTCCTCCTCCCCTCCTCCTCCCCTCCTCATCCTCCCCTTCTCTTCCTCCCCTCCTCCTCCCCTCCTCCTCCTCCCCCGTTCTCCTCCTAAACTCCTCATCCTCCTGTGTGTGTTTGTGTGTCCGTGTGTGTGTTTGTGTGTGTGTTTGTGTGTGTTCGTGTGTGTGTTTGTGTGTGTGTTTGTGTGTGTTCGTGTGTGTGTTTGTGTATGTTTGTGTGTGTTTGTGTTTGTGTGTGTGTGTTTGTGTGTGTGTTTGTGTATGTTTGTGTGTTTGTGTGTGTTCGTGTGTGTGTTTGTGTATGTTTGTGTGTGTTTGTGTGTGTGTGTGTTTGTGTGTGTGTTTGTGTATGTTTGTGTTTGTGTGTGTGTGTTTGTGTGTGTGTGTGTTTGTGTGTGTGTTTGTGTATGTGTGTGTGTGTTTGTGTGCGTGTTTGTGTTTGTGTGTGTGTGTTTGTGTGTGTGTGTTTGTGTGTGTGTTTGTGTATGTTTGTGTGTGTGTTTGTGTGTGCATATCGACTATTTAACTTCGACACTCCATAACTTCATATGGACAGAAAGCCCATCTCTGCTTGGAAGACACCTAAACCCCTATGCATTCTTTAAATGACAGGAGCCTGTGAATAAGGCGAATGCTATGGAAAATCGTGTTTGTGTGTGTATGTTTATGTGTTTGTGTGTGTTTGTGTATGTTTGTGTGTGTGTTTGTGTATGTTTGTGTGTGTGTATGTGAGTGTGTATGTGTGTGTGTGTTTGTGTGTATGTTTGTGTGTGTGTTTGTGTGTGTGTTTGTGTGTGTGTTTGTGTGTGTGTGTTTGTGTGTTTGTGTGTGTTTGTGTGTGTGTTTGTGTGTGTGTTTGTGTATGTTTATGTGTGTGTGTGTTTGTGTGTGTATGTTTATGTGTGTGTGTATGTTTGTGTATGTTTGTGTGTGTGTGTTTGTGTGTTTGTGTTTGTGTGTTCGTGCGTGTGTTTGTGTATGTTTGTGTGTGTTTGTGTGTGTTTGTGTGTGTGTGTGTTTGTGTGTGTGTTTGTGTATGTTTGTGTGTGTGTGTGTTTGTGTGTGTGTTTGTGTGTGTGTTTGTGTGTGTGTTTGTGTGTGTGTATGTTTGTGTGTGTGTGTTGTGTGTGTGTTTGTGTGTGTGTTTGTGTGTGTTTGTGTATGTTTGTGTGTGTGTGTTTGTGTATGTTTGTGTGTGTGTATGTGTGTGTGTGTTTGTGTGTATGTTTGTGTGTGTTTGTGTGTGTGTGTTTGTGTATGTGTGTGTGTGTGTTTGTGGTCCGGCAAAACAACCCCCTACCTCCTCGCGGTGCCGGACGGGCAACTCTGTCGTGGACAGCGCTGTGGGGGGAGATCCAATTTTGTTTGGCTCCTCCCCTCATGGCATATGTGTCCACCACAGGGGCTAAACGGGGGCTCTGGACGGGTGCGAGGGGCTGGTAACCCCTCCACCTTCAATTAATTACCACGAAACCACGAATTAAACTGAAATATGTAACAACTAAGCTTGTGCCGGAGGCCCCGGGGGGCCAGGCGTCTATGACGTCTCCTGGCCAAACCCCAATTGGCGGAGCCAGGAGATTGAATACCTACCCTCGGGGCTACTCCAGAAACAACGAAAAGCCACTACGGGTGGCCACGTGGAATGTTCGAACGCTCACTGCAGAGGAGAGGCTGCCACTCCTCTGTCGGGAGCCCATGGGCTTGTAATTACCAACACGCTGTTCCGGCATCGGCGCATCCACACAACATCATGGATGCATGCCGGGTCCAAGCAAGAACATCTGCTGGACTACATAGTGACGGACCAGCGAATGCGAGCCCATGTCCTTGACACCAGGACCTACCGTGGAGCTGATCTGCCCTCTGACCATCGACTAATCATCTGTAAGATGCGCCTGCCATTCTTCCACTCCGGTGGTGGGTGTACACCCAGGACCCCATTCCAACCTAAAGTGGCCTGGTCTCAGTTATCTGATGAAAGTTGCAAGCGAGAATTTCATCATCGCTTGCGGCTGGGATTGGCATCGTCCCCGACTCCTCCGGATGTCGAGGGTAAATGGGCGAGGTTTAGGACTGTGACTCATGCAGCTGCAATGGCTGCTTTGGGTACGCGGTCCAGACCTCCCCAGACACCCTGGATGACAGAGGAGTTGTTCAGGATGGTTGAGAAAAAGCGACAGGCCCACTGTCATCGGCTACAGAATCCCACGTCAGAGAATGAGGAGGCTTACCGCAGCCTTCGCTCGGAGGTTCGGAGAGCCGTGAGGCGCTGCAAGGATGGGTGGTGGTCGCGGGTTGCTGAGGAGATGGAGTCTGCCTCAGTGGCCCGTGATCACAAATCTCTATTTAACTCCATCAAAAAAGTAACCTGCAGCGCCACACCTATTACCATCATTAGGGGAAAAAACGGTGATCCAATTTCCGACCCCCAGGAACAGGTTCGCAGATTTGCTGAGCATTTCTGTGAGGTCCTGGGGGAGGGAAAATCCCTCAGCCAGGAAAACACCGTGGCACAAAGTGAGGATGACCCTGCTGAGGCTGCGGTGCCTCAAATATTGGATGAAGTCACCCCCTGTGAGTGGCTGGCTGAGGTGCCATCTGCTGAGGAAGTATTGAAGGCGATCCGGAGTCTGAGACCAGGAAAGGCAGCGGGCAGAGATGATCTCCCAAGCGAAATGCTGAGGGAGGGTGGCGTTTGTGCACAGACTGCCCTATATGACATCATAACAACAGTCTGGACCACTGGACGGGTTCCGCAGGATTGGAAGGATGCCCTGGTGGTCCCCCTTTTTAAGAAGGGGGACCGCACAGACTGTAACAACTACAGGGGCATCTCACTCCTCAGTGTGCCGGGAAAGGTCCTGGCAAGGATTATTCAGCATCGCCTTGCCAGGCACGCTGAGGAGAGGCTTGCGGAGCCCCAATGCGGTTTCAGGAAAGGGCGGTCCTGCACAGATGCCATATTTTCTGTCCGTCTGCTACAGCAGAGGTGTAGGGAATTCCAACAAGACCTACATCTCTGCTTTATTGACCTGGTCAAGGCCTATGATACCATCAGTAGGCCTGGGCTCTGGGTCGTTCTTCGTGCTTTTGGAGTACCTGACCCTCTGCTCACGATCATTAAGGACCTTCATGATGGTGAGCGGGCCCGGGTAAAACTACGTGGCCGGGAGTCAGAGCCATTCCCTGTACACCTTGGGGTGCGACAGGGATGTCCTCTGGCTCCCACATTATTTAACATCTATTTTGACCACGTAGTTCGTGAAGCCTTCATTAGCTGTACCGGGGGAATCTCCATATGGTACAGATATAATGGGAGGCTAATCGATGCCCGGGTGCGGTCAAGGGATGGCTCCCTATTGCTCAACCACGTTATGTATGCTGATGACTTGGTAATAGCTGCTCAGTCAGAGGAGGAGTTGGAGACGCTGCTGCTGAGACTGGAGCGTGCCACTAAGAGGTGGGGCCTTACCATCAGCCCCACCAAAACTAAGCACCTGCCTGGGTATTTTGTACCATCGGACACTCCACCCCCACAACTCCCAATCGGTGATGGGGCAGTTGTGGAGAGAGTGGAGAGTTTCCCATACCTGGGCAGTGTGCTTATGACTGGCTCCAGTTTAACAGCAGAGGTCTCACTCCGAATCAGTCGAGCGGCAATATCTTTTCATCGGTTGCGTAACGCTGTGTGGAAGCTACCTGGTCTGTCGCTCCGCACTAAGCTTCAGGTCTTCTCGGCCACGGTCATTCCCTCCCTTCTCTACGCTTGCGAAACGTGGACCCCCCTAATGGAACATCTTCGCCGGTTAGAAACATTTAGGCTGGCCTGCCTACGATCCATCCTGGGTTTAACCAGACTGGATTGTGTGAGGAGCTCACAAATCCTTGAAAGA